>NW_026943239.1:0-1000 GCF_024139115.2 Armigeres subalbatus | reverse complement strand
GGCAAATACAAAGCAATCGTTTTATACATTTAAAGTGGGGAGTTTTGAAAGTGGCATCTTCACAAGCCGGGTAGTGCCGAGGAGGCAGCGTGAAATGAGGATGCTTCCTTCGTTCATCGGCAGTGTTTCAGATGCGAGTGAGTGTTGTGTAAATACAAAACCATATTAGCGAGAAAGAAAGAGCCTGCATTATATACCTCTCTTTTACACATTCATTTCAACAGAAATGCGCAACTGTTCGTCCGAATGACTTGTTCGGCCAAATGTCCTATTTTGCCGAATCACCTGTTCGGCCAAATGACCTGTTCCGCTATAAGACCCATTCAGCCAAATGACCTTTTCGGCCAAATGATCCGTTCTGCCAAATGTAACTGTTCAGCGAATATCCTCAAGGTTTTTATAATTCGGTGGCTTAAGCGCCACTCTCATAGAGAGACCACCGGTCGGGTTTATTTGCCCGACTTTAGAGACTATTTGACTCAGGGAAAATTGTTGAACAGTTTGTGCGAAAATTGGCAAAATCTCTATAAACGCAATCTAAATCACCTTTCCCTTCATCAGCTAAGGCTTCTTACGGACCGCAAAACCAAGCTGCTTCTACGGAATAACGAATACCGAAATTAGAGGATGGTTTAATTAAACTGATGTTAAATGCAACGAAACTAAACTGAATTTGATTCCAATTTTATTTCTAGCGTAATGTTCATTCATGTTGGACGGAAACGGAAAACAAGAGCAAACATGGCCATGTATTTTAGCTCTTAGGCGTACTTGCGCAGGTTTTTTGATGACCAGAAGATTGATGGGGCCCGTTGGAACTCCGACGACTCTGATGCGGCTCACTCGAAGGGAAACGATGCTAGCTTCACGGAGATGGCGGTGGGATTGTATAACATTTCACCGAAAACTATTTCGCGGAATTCCATTTCGCGGTTGAACATTTCGCGTAATAACATTTGACGGTATGTAACTTTCCGCCGAATAACTTTTGGCGAAATGT
>NW_026943238.1:0-24985 GCF_024139115.2 Armigeres subalbatus | reverse complement strand
CAGCGGTGGAAGAATATCAGATTCACCGCCGATGAAATTTTTGCCAGTCAATGTTCTTCGTGAGGTCGAAAGGAACATTAACTGGCTTAGATTGTTGATAGCTACTTTTAATTGTAGTAACTATCGGCATATGGTCACTACCATGGGGATCTTGGATTACCTTCCACGTGCAATCTAATGATAGTGAATTTGAACATAAAGACAGATCAATACGGCTTTGTTGACCATTCGGTCCTATTCGAGTTAGGGGAAAATACCTATTCTTGGCAGTCTAAGACATTCGCCAAATTGAATGATAAAATTAATGAATAATTACACTAAAACACAGGTATAGTTCAACTGGTATACATTCGTATGCTCTTCCTTTGATGATTGGTGTTCACCTAATATCTTTTACCACAAACTTAGTAAATTTAATATAAAGTAACAGGTCAACGTTTCTTCTATTGGCATAGCAATTTCTTTTATCAGCAATGATTTTGCTTCCTTCAGCAACTAGACATGGAAGTAGAAAACTAGTAATGTATTGGTGCCAGATGCTGGTTGTTTATATCCTCTAGTAGTAAAATTCATTCATAATAATCGGCCGCACGCTCATCTCGATTCACTCAATTTTGGAAGAAATTATATTAATTATCAAAACTGGCTTAAAACAAAACATGAATTTTACCCTTGGCACCTATGTTACATATGTCACGTGGAAGATAGGCAAAACATTTAAACACATTGTTAAACAAATTTTACTTATGCGGCCAACAAAAACAGACGTGAATGGCAGATAAGGGTACCCGTGTACCCAGATATTGACAATTTCATAACTTCTTACCATTTTAACCTATTTGAATAATGTTGGCCAATTTGGAGAAGGGAACTTACATACTTTTCGTCCGCTGCCAAGATTTACATCTTTTGTCTTTTGTAATGCCTTAGAGTCTTCACGCATAAGCAAAAGTCTATCAACCAGTTTCAAATATACAACTTGCTCTTTACGGTCCTTTGATTTGAAGGTTCTTACATGATATGTTTGTTGCATCAAAATAATCATGGGGGTTGTGTACAACGACGTAAACTATGTAAAACCAAATCTATACACATAAGATTGAGCTGGAGCCACCTCATTCGTTGAATAATTGATAATACCCTAAAAGTAGGCAATTATTTATGGTTGAAATGCTGCTATGTAGGAACGGGAATGGTTATGATTTTTTTGATGAGCTTGGAAAATATTAAAGTTGCAAAAGGAAACGGTTCTGTCAGCCACATAAGGCTTAAAATACTACGGTGTGGCTATCACTTTTGATATAATTCATGGTCTGAGTAAAATCTGAATAGAAGCATTTGTATTCTAACACTTTTTAAAATAAATGCCAACGCCGGATATTTTGTTCGTAGTTTTGCTAAAATCAAATCACATGGAATTGTGTGGTATCTTTTTTAGCGTATGTTTTATATGCTCACAAACACATTCTCACGCTATATTCCGAAGTACGCTGCTGCCAAAGAAAACGAACAGTCCCAATTTTATTTAGTGAAACATAGAGCAAATATTGGATAAATTTGCTATTTGTGGTAATAATCAAGTGGTAATAAAGTGTAAAAGTAGTTTACGTACCTAATTTGTCATATCATACACAATAAAGAGAAGAAATAGACGATCCAAAAGTAAGTAACAGTTTGCTTTTCGTCTGCTGCTTTCTTAGGCGATGCAATAATGGCAAGGATTTCGTAGGTAAATTTGTTTCGGTGATTAATTCGTCAAATCTTGCTACTTTTACACAAACAACTTATTCAAATGAAAGCCTAGACTTGGAATTGTGTGATTGAATCAAATTTATGTTCATAAATAGTGTATGTTTGCTGGAAAACGCAAATATTGTTGAGGGTGCCAACAAATGTCGCACCCTGCCAAAGCCGTATTCCACCCTACTTCACCAGTGTTCAGAATATTCAAGTTGAAATCGTCACATAAATCGTAGAAAATTGGCGCTCTATAATCGTCATATCTTTCGCTCCATTAAATTCCATGTGCATTCATATCACCCAATATTAATACTGGGGATGATAAAAGGGAGACTGCGCTCCAAAATTGTCGACGATTAAGTGAAGCATTTGGTGGAATTTAAACAGAAGCTATGCAAAGATCTTTATTCTTTACATTTATTTGGCAAGCGACGATCTCTAAGTCATTAATAGTCGGAATGGGAATTCTGTAGAAGGAGTAGCACTTTTTGATCCCCAAAAGAACGCCATCATAATGATCATCCCGATCTTGGCGAATAATATTAAAATCGTGGAAGTTGATTTCATCTTCAGAAGAAAGCCATGTTTCACAGAGTGCAAATATATCGCAATCGGAATTGCGAATGTCTAATTTATTTTTCAGACTATGACAGTTCCACTGCAGCACAGTGATTGTATCTTGTATGGCCGTATTATCCATCGAAAGATACAATTTCTGCAAGAAGGGGCCATGAAACAGTCAATTGCTTCAGATATATTTCTACTGTTGGTATAAAAAGGTCAATGATTGGCCTCAATGAATTCGGAATATTGAACAAATTCAGAAAACGGTCCACGAGGTCCTTAAAGGAGATCAATCCTCGCTTGGACGGAATATTTTTCTGGAAGTGCGAATTGCATTTTCTTTTATTGATTCTTCTAACCGGATGTTTCTTGGAAACATCGGTTTTTGCAATGGCGGGAATGTCTTGCTGCAACTAGGATCCAAAGGAGCAGTGAAGACAGATTGCTTCGGGATTTTAAATAATCCTCCATACCTTCAGATTTTGGCAAGCTCTTACGGCGCGATCCCGGGGAAGACGGTTGCTTCCTCTTTTCGGGCACGTGTACCTCCGAAGAATCATCCATATCAGCTACGTCGGAGTCCAATTCATCAGTGGCAATGGAATCGTAGTAATCACTTACTCGAACAGCAGCTGAAATAACAGCCGTGGCGGTGGTTGTGGCGGATGTGTCTTGCGACTTAACCATTTCCGCATATGACTGGCTTTCTGAGCGCTGTACCAACGAGCGCTTCACTTTTGGGTGCGCTTTTTGTACACCGGGCATTCTTGCAAACCATGGGGAGGATCCATGCCACAACAAGCACACTTTGTAACTTGTTGTTGGTAGGACTCCTCTCTATGCCTTTCAAAACATTCGCCACAACGGGACTTGTCGCAAAACTCGGCAGTGTGCCCCAACTGTTTGCAGTTGGTACAATTGAACACCCTTGGCACAAAAAGACGCACCGGAAATAACATAAATTTGGAGAATCGAACTGGCGAACGTCACCCGAAGCGAACCTGACTTAGAATACACTTTTTTACCATCTACCATGGCAGCTAAATTCAACTCCTTGCAATCCAGAATATCCACAGTAGACTCCATTGCATTCTTTAGGCGGCCTTTTCCCTCTATTACATCCTTGCAAGTCAGGCTCGCTGCGTTGACCACACCTTCGATTTCGACCTCCCGCGAGGGGACATAAACCAAATATTCAACATTGTAGGCCTTGTCTTTAGCGATTTCGTTTGCATCCTTGTATGTACGTGCGGATATGCGTAGTTTGTTCCGATTTACCTGATGGAAATCAGTTTTCGGAAAACGACGCGTCAAATCTCGCTTAATGCCGAGAAAATCTAGGCTTTTCACTTTCTGCCGAAAGTAAACAACCCAAGGCCCAGAAGAAGATGCATGGTAGAATCGTGTGCGACCACCATCTTTGGGAGGCCCACTGCCCTCCGCAGTCTCCGCCTCCATTATCACCTCGCAAGGTGTTGGAAGTATAGTTATTGCAAGCTTAGACTCCCGCCAATAGCAAGGTACATATAGCAATTTAAATTAAGAGGAAGGGCCGACCAGAAGGATCACCTTATGAGCCAACCAAGGGCTTCGCCAGTTATTTTGAATTAAATTTTTAGTAAGGATTTTAGTAAGCCACATTCAATTTTTTGTAAGGATAAAATTAGGCAGATTGAAAAACACTTATAAAATAGACAAAAAATGCCATGATAGGCTTCCCACGGTTCCGGCTTCTCCGTGAGGACTAGAATCCTGGGAATTCTGCTGCTTTGTATAACTCCTTATCCTAGGGTGGTGGGAATCTGGTTCATCTGCATCCTCGAGTGTCTCGCAGTCGCAATAATCTTTCCTTTGCGCGCTGTTCTCCGGTGGTGTGTTAACTTGCTGCTGAAGGATCTGGGTTGGGAATGCCACGTTTTGGTCATCCTCGACGATATTAGATGCCAAACAGAAAGTCCTTGTGGATTTTTCGACCTTCTTTTGGTTGAGAAAGGATCAGATCGTATGTCAATGTTTGGGGCGATATTCAGAAATCCGAATATCGTCGGTTGAACGATAGATAGGTTTTTTTATTGCCCGACCATCAGTTGCGTCAAGTTTTGTACCATGCTTAATGACTCCTACTATTGCAGGCATCTCATTCAAACCATTCAGTATTCCTCCTTTGTTTTATTATGTAGGGGAAAATAGTCTATCAACCAGTTTCAAATATACAACTTGCTCTTGGCGGTCCTTACATGATAAGTTTGTTTCATAAAAAAATCATGGTGGTTGTGTACAAGACACAACCGCTCGACGTAAACTACGTGAAACCAAATACATACACATAAGAATGAATATTTGTCTGCTGCCCTTATAGACTAGGAAACGGCATGAACATTTGTATGTAGAGGTTTTAGGAACGATGAAGATTCTTATGATGATATTAGACCCTCCTCTTCTGGAAGAGGGACTCTCATACAAATGAAGTACACATTTCTGCTTTAATCGAAAATTAATCTAAAAATGGAATCCAAAATTTGCAAATTTCGAATACTTAACGTCTTTTAAATAATGTAAAAAATATATATTTAATCAATTTTAGGTAAAACGAAGCTCGTCGGTTCTTGGTAGTATAGTATATTAACAATATATTCCACCCTCGTGAGTCTTCATATGTTGAATAATGGACAGCACTGTCCTATCCAGCCGCTGGAGCCACCCCATTCTTACACTACGTTTCACAGTTGAATAATAGACAATACCCTAAAAGTAGGCAATTATTTATGGTTGAAATGCGCTATGTAGGATCGGGAATGATTATAATTTTTTTGATGAGCTTGGAAAGTATTGAAGTTGCAAAAGGAAAAAGGTTAAAACACTACGGTGTTGCTATCACTTTTAATATAATCCATGGTTTGCGTAAAAATCCGAATAGAAACATTTGTATTTTAACACTTTTTTTAAATAAATGCCACCGCCGGATATTTTGTTCGTATTTTTGCTAAAATCAAATCACATAGAATTGTGCGTGGTATCTTTTTAGCGTGTGTTTGAT
The DNA here is from genome assembly GCF_024139115.2 of Armigeres subalbatus. Taxonomy (NCBI): domain Eukaryota; kingdom Metazoa; phylum Arthropoda; class Insecta; order Diptera; family Culicidae; genus Armigeres; species Armigeres subalbatus. The sequence goes on along the minus strand of NW_026943238.1, from coordinate 19,644 downwards.
ATGCTCACAAACACATTCTCTAGCTTTATTCCGAAGTGTGCTGCTGTCAAAGAAAAACGAACAGTCCTGATTTTATTTAGTGAAACATAGAGCAAATATTGATAAATTTGCTCTTTTGTGGTAATAATCAAGTGGTGATAAAGTGTAAAAAGTAGTGTACGTACTTAATTTGTCGTCTCAAACGCAATAAAGAGGAGAAACAGGCGATCCAAAAGTAAGTAATAGTTTGCTATTCGTGCGCTGCTTTCGGCAATGCAATAATGGTAAGGATTTCGAAGGTGCAAATTTGTTTCGATGATTAACTCATCAAATCTTGCTACTTTTACACAAACAACTTGTTCAAATGAAAGCTTAGATCTTAGAAATTGTGTGATTGATTCAAAATTATGTTCATAAATAGTGTATGTTTGCTGTTGAAAATGCAAATATTCTTGAGGGTGCCAACAACTGTCGCACCTGCCTGCCAATGCCGTATTCTACCCTATCTCCAATTATCATTTTTTATGAGGCTAGTTTTTTCTTCAGTTCCATGCGTTTTTTTGTTCCTCATTACCTGTGCCTCAAAAATTCCTCGCTGTTCTTATATTCATTGAGGAAAGTTTATTCGTGCATTTACTTCGTTGCAAATGTAAACTGTCTTGACTAAACTCTAAACGCTTGAGATCTCCAAAAGATTCCCATACGATGGATTGCACATATAGCGTTGGTAATGTTATGTAAAGTATGGCTAATTGCTAGATCCTTTGGAGTCACAAGATACTCTCCCATCGTTTGGGAGATTACTCACTTACGAACTAGGTTTGCACATAAGTAGGCAGAATCTAAATATTTACTTACCTAGCTTCAACTCCGATATGCATATTTCATATTAACTCTTACTGTACTCAGTCAATCCTGGGCCAATTGCTAAAAGGCGCACTGGAAGTTGATTACCCTCAGGTCTACTTCAATTGCAAAACTTACCATCGTGTAACGCGACCTAAAAATAAAACATGCATGGCCTCTTTTGGTACCTCTAGTGCATGTTATCTTCTGCTTGACAGTGCTCTTCCGGCAATGATCAACGTGTCTCGGAGCTCTGCCGTATAATATATGCTTTAGCAATTCCATTGTATCTCATACGGCCAGTGGTAATGACATCACTTTTCAAATCCTGATCATTATCCAAGTTTCTTTTTGAAAATTCGCGGGTAGGTCTTAGAACCGTTCCTGCTCCGCCTTCTGGTAGTATCATTTCGCCTGAGGTGCTTTTTAATCAGGATTCGTCAAGCTTTGCTTGAGCCTCTACAGATGCTCTGTCGCTTGCTTTTTGAAGAAATTGGTCTTCTTTATTTCTTAGCTGGCGGATTGATGGAAGAATACACAATGCAATAACTTTGATCAATTAAATAACTCCTGACGGATTGGCCCATTGATGCGTCTATGCCCTCGTAAAAACGATGGTAGAGATTAAAAAAAACCTATATAGCGCGCTAAAAAGTATAATTCGATCTGAACTGGTGACTTTACCTGCCGACGACAAGCAGACTCCCCATCTGCCCAACCAACTTATAACTAAATGCATCAATACAACATCGATTAGAATGGAAGGTTTCCGGAAACATTAAAATTGAATTTCTTTCGGACATTATTCAACACTGCACATATAGTTTTCTGTGGCTCGTGATATCGTTGAAGCGTTAAATGCTGCAGTATTGGGTATTACATAAATTAGCAAATGTTCTTTTCGCATTTTCTTTGCTATCGACGAGTTTTCCAAATAGATTAGAAGCAAAAATATTGAAATTTTGCATTTAGTAAAACGCGTTTCGATGTAAGAAACCATATTTTTGTTTGTCATGGATTTGTTTCTACATCATCTGCATGGATTTCAATTTTGCCAGTCGCGGATTTCGGGCGGATTGAGATCTCAGGCTAGTTTTGTAACATTGCTCTTATTGCAATTATATATTTATGCACTTGAAAAGTCAATCTACACGTATTTTAATGTTTCTTTTCATGTGGATCGAACGTGTATTCTCAACCTACAATTTTACCCTAGCAATCCACGTTGGAATCATAATAAACTTTAGTAATTTGATACCACTACACAGAATCTGTATAATTTAACATGTTTTGAACATCAAAGTATATCAGGAATGGGTTTGAAGGGTATGTAAATGGCGCTCCCGGCAGCATAAGACTTCGACCTTCATTTCCAAAAACTCGTACCGATTAAACAAAATATACGCGAAAGGCAAAACAGGAATAAACGAAAAGGTAAGTTTATTTTATAATTCGTGATTTTCTTTCTTCGGATTCGTTTTCATATTTCAATTAATTTCCAGTTGCTTCCGCAAATATTAATATTATGAAGGACCCTCCAGTGTATAACGCAGTATTGAATAAATCAACTTAATGGAGAGCACGTATATGGTACATAAAGCACTTGATTATCCTATTGACTCAGAACGAATTAGAAAATCTGCAGACATCATCAACGCGATATTGTGGATAAACGGCACCAAAGGAATCATGTATTTGTGTTGCGGATACTGATCACCAGAGATCACCAGAGAAAAAATCAATAAAAAAACCTGCATTGTAATAATCTTGTTTCATTATAAACTTTAATAGTATGATAATATGTTTTTCACTAATTAGAGACAAAATGAACGATTTGAAAAAAAACAAAAAAACCACAGTGTGGTGTGGGAAACAATTTTACGAATGCTATAGATTTCCATAAAGCAATTCTTTTGAATTTTAACGTGTTTTGCAATTTGTATTCATTATGCAGTTCCATATCTATCAATAGTTCTATGTTTTGACATTTGGTACACTTTGGTTTTACACGTTCCAATCACATGTTTCTCAACTAGTGAGGATTCATGTGTACAACCAGTAGCACGGACGTGTAGACTATTTTCAGTGTGACGATGATAAAACGGTGACATTTTTACGTCAATCTACAAGCGTAGCAAACTTCGATCCTAAACAGGAAATTTGTATGAGTTTAATGGTGAAAAAAAAGTATAAACACACTTAAAATAAATCGCCGAATTTGGTAAAATTTTACCGAAATCTCAACAGCAGAATTGTTCGGTAAATAATTTTACTGATTTTCGGTGATTTTGACAGTTGAATAATGGAAAAAATTACAAAAAATCTGTAAAATAATTACCGAACAATTCTGCTGTTGAGATTTCGGTAAAATTTACCGAATACTGTGAAATGGGTTAAGTGTGTAGTGAAGCAGATGAATATGCGATGAGCAGTGATAATTTGACTTGTGTGACAGTGTGCGGCGCCAGTACTGCCTTACATATTATATAGGATTACCACTTTACCAGTATTTACACACTGAGGATGTTTTCTGAACCCGAGTGTCATCTGCTGGTTCTTTGTGTGATTACAGCTGATCCGGCAATAATGGAACTAACAACCGCGAGAGGTCAATCATGCTCATGTTCATGTTATATCTATGTTGTGCTTCAAACATAAATAATGATAAGAAAAATGATAGAGCTAGTAGATTCTAACATTTTTCTGATTTATTTCAAGAGCTATGCATGTGTAGACTACGATCGAAATTATTTTTTAAAATTATTTACATTTGGTTCCCACAGACTGTTCCGAAATTGGACCGCCCACGGTTTCCCGACCAAAATTAACGTTCCCCTGGAATCTTTTTTTTCCCTTGAGATCCAACGGATGCAACTTAACGGTATGGCAGCGCACGTCTTCAAAGGCAAGTATCGAATCTACGTTCGTCAAACCATTTTATTGCGTGTGACCGTTATCTGGAACCGCCTACGTGTGACAACAGTTGTTTCTGCACTACGGTTCAATCCCGTTCCTACATCGATGAAATTTGTCTCCTTCTGTTAGGAATTTCCCACGTGAACCAACTTACCTTAGCGCCATTCGATTCTCCAGCTGTTGAACATCCCTTTGACCTGCACGACCCACCTGTAGCCTGCGTATCTAAAACTTGTCGTGGAACATCACAGGCAAATCTCGACGAAATTTCCAAGAATCCTGCGGTTTAGGGCCCATTGTTACTGTTGCGTAACCTGAAAAAGGCCGCACCGAGCGGCAATTTATTAAGGTCGGCAGATCCTAACCGTGTCCTAAATTATTGTGTTAAACAAGATTTTTGTTAACTTTTCGGTCCACGAATAGCGCCGGCTTCTAGCAGAAAAGTACCGATAACCGGGATATTTCGCTTATCTGATGCCATTTAGTTGATTTATCTGCCATAACCTGTGTAAAAGGCAATCATTCCGATCAACAAATCTCTCCCGGCTTACCTACTCCTCTGTGTTTATTGTTTCTACCGATCACCATTTGAAGAAGCCCAATTTACCGACCGACCTCAGATTTATGTCACTCGTCCCTTCTCCCGGTTGACCTGCAAATAACAAGTGCAATTTGCTACGACCCTACGGGGAAAACAAAACCTGAGATCTTGTACGCTTTTCGCCTTCATCAGTGTAGAATTTCCACTCTCGCCACTACCTACAAAAAAGGCACTGACTGAAAGAAGGGATGAATGCTGATAGCGATCATCACCCGGTCAACAAGGATTCGTTTGTCGGCGAACCGCGGGGGTCCTTCTCGGCATCATTTATATCGCAATGCTTCGGCGCTGATTTGGCCCGAGTGTAGGAAGACGCTTCGGTGATTTTTCTTTCGATTTCGTTTTTGCTCTAATTTATAGCACATTCGGAGTTTTTTCTCGATCTGGTTAGTTGGGAACCGTTTGGACAAAAGGACGACATGCAGAAGGAGAGGACTACTTTTACTTTCGTTCTACGAGAAGGAAATCGAGGGCATTTTGGTGGTAAGATGCCGACAGCGAAAGAAAGAATATCAATTTACAACTCCAATATGTAAATAGACTCGGCTGGGTCTAGTCACTTACGACTGCAATTAATCATTGATTGTAATATTTTCATGCTGGAAAGTTCAGCAATGCAACATACTTCACCCAACCAGGGGATGGCAGATTTTAATACAGTTCTGCATAAGAACCTTACAGAAACTGTATAATAATTGGGCATATACAATTCTGAAAGCTTTTTATACAAATATCGTATTAAAATAATACAGATTTGTATTATTTTAATACAATATTTGTATAAAAAGCTTACAGAATTGTATATGCCCAGATTTTATACAATAATTGTCAGATTTGTTTTTTGGGTGTATACTGTGTCGTTTTCCATACATACACCCTACTTAGATTTTCTAACAATTCTGTATAAGAGCTTACCAAAACATATATGAGAACTGGGCATATGTGAAATTGTTAGATTCTTATACAAAAATGTAAGCCCACAGACAATTATTATAAGAAAAGCTTGCAAAATAGAGCTAGTAATCATGCAATATTTGTATAAGAATCTAGCATTTTCGCATATGGCCAGTTCTTATAGAGGTTTTGGTAGAATGTTATACAGAATTGTTAGAAAATCTAACAATCATCGATTGTGTGTAGGATACCAGTTAATTATATTAAGTAAATAGAGTTTGACTGTACTATAGCCAGATCCGAACTGACAATGGAGGTAATAAATTATGAACGAAGTTTATCGTTGTCGTCAATAACAGCATCATTTGCTTGTATTTTGAATTATTCAACGACAAACGATGTATGCTCAATATATTTTATCTTGAAAACACTTAAATCGGTGTTTGAACATGCATCAAGTTAACCTTAGTTTTGATTTTGATGGTTTTATACGTGAAGGCTATATGTGGGCGCAGTGCTCATGCACTTCTTCTAAAATTCCGGCCCCAGCTTATGCTAGTTCGCCGACTGGCTGGCTAATCCACTGCTACTCGATCCTTCGGCGGTCGTGCCACAAACTTTCTAACTCGAATCCTCCTGACTTCCCCCGGCGCCGAAGGTGGTCCACCAGTTCCGGTGAAGAAAACTTCCGCACTGATGGTTCCCCGACTACCGGCGGTTATCGTAGGGGACGCTTTCGCGCATTGCGCCTACTTCGTCTTCGGGTTGTAGAGGTAGACAGTTCCGGTGGTGGATGACGTCCGCATTGGCGGTGCCCTACATACCCGAAGCGCTTTCTTCTTCTTTCTTCAACAGGTTGTCTGTTCGAGTGCCAAGGTCGGTCCGACGATTCCGGATGGCAGAAGACTTCCGGTTCGCCGGTGTCTCGACGATCCGAGGCCAAACACTACTCACTGGAGTCACACTGGATTTTCCACCGAGACTACGCTTATTCGCTGGTCAATTCTAAATCTACGCTGCAGCTCTGACAGTATTTGCGTCACGACTCTGCTGACCACATTACACGTGCTTTCTTCGTGACACATTCGCTCTGCGTTGTTGTCCCTACGTACTTCCGCAAACCTTGGGCAATCGAATACCACGTGTTCTGGAGTCTCTTCAACATTCTCACACTCTGGACATAACGGTTAATTAGTATGTCCAATCCGATGGATGTAAGTACTTCCGAAAGCATCCGTGACCCGATAGAAACTGCGTCAGGTGAAAGTTCACTTCACCATGCTTTCTGTTTATCCACACCGACAGGTTTGGGATGAGCCGGTAGGTCCACCTCCCTTTCTCCGTAGTGTCCCACTCTTGTTTCCATCTCGCCATCGAACGGATTCTCACCTGCTTCCTTACGTTTCTGGTGTCTCTTCGCCGATAACACTCGATGTCTTCCTCCAGGCAGATGCAGATGGGTAGCATCCCAGCAATAACGCATCCTGCCTCCGACGATATCGTTCTATATGCGCTCGTGACTCGAATGGCCATCAGCCGGAACAAACTTTTCAGCTTTTCCCGTTTCCGCTTGGTTGTTTGCAGTGCATTGCCTCAAGCAGGAACCCCATACCGCAGTATCGATGACGAGACACTAGCTAGCAGACGCCTCGTGCTGCTTCTTGGACCGCCTACGTTTGGCATGATTCTCGCTATTGCGTTCATTGCCTTCGCCGACTTTTCACAGGCGTAGTCAACGTGGCTGCTGAAATTTAGATCGTCGATCATCACTCCCAAGTGCTTCAGTGATCGCTTCGAAGCAATTGCATGGCATCCGACGACGATCTCCATCCGCTGGATCGCTTTGCAGTTGCTGACTAATAGCACCTCCGTTTGGTTGTGAGCTATCTGTACACCGTTCATCCAGCGCTCGATCATGGCTATCGTCTCCGTTACCGAAACCTCCACTTCTTCAAGTGTCTCGCCCATCACCGCTAGTGACACGTCGTCCGCAAAACCCACGATTTTCACTTTCCTAGCTGCAAAGTCAACTTTCCATCATACATCCCAAAACATTTTACCAAGTAGGGAGCCCTGAGGAACACCCGCTGTAACGCGCATCCATTTATGTTCTTCGTTCGTCTCGTACATCAGAAATCTATCCTGAAAATAACTTTTTAGGATATTGCACAGATAGTTGGGGACCCGCATTCTGTGCAGCGCCACCGCGATGTCTTCAAAGCTGGCGCTGTTGAACGCGTTCTTCACGTCTATCGTGACCACTGCGCAGTGCCGATCTCCTCGTCTCTTCTGCTTGGACGCCTTCTCAGCACTCTCGATACTGCTTTACGGAATCCAAACTGCATATTCGACAATCCGCGTTCTCCCTCTGAACATTTCGTCAGCCTATTGAGGATGATTCTCTCAAGGAGCTTCCCGAGCGTGTCTAACAGGCATATTGGTCTGTCCGCGGCCGGATTGCCGGGTGACTTTCCTGGCTTAGGCAGCAACACCACCTTCTGGATCTTCCACATTTCTGGGAAATTGCCTTTGTCCAGGCACTTTTGCTTTCTTCGCTTTCAGGCGTTTAGTTGCTTCTGCAAGCTCGCTATTGGACACTTGTCGATCTACGGGGTTTGCTTCTCTTTCTTCGTCGTACGGTGTTGGGGGCCACATGGTCGGATCATGTTTCGGGAAAAGACCCTCCACAATTGCCTTCAACTTGTCCGGGCACATTTAAGCTGGCGTCGATGGGCCTTTGCTTTTAGCTATCACGACCCGATACGCGGTCGGTCTCTCCGGTTTGTGTGCGCCTGGTCTTTATCACGTTTTCGCCCAAGTACTTTAGCTCCGGATCTTCTTTTACTTCTTTGAAAAACGCTGCATACGTCGTAACGTCGTTAGCCTTTACTAGTACAGCTTCCCCCTTCGGCTTTTTTTACTAGGTAGAAGCTTTTCTTTCCCGTTCTGCTCTATTTTCCTTGCCTCTTTTCGCTTCTGCTGTTCCTTTCTCTTCTCCTTCTGGCCTACTACGGTACTCCATCCTTCTCCCTGTGGAGAAGCGTCTGCTCCTTCGAGGGCGACGGTGTACTCTCCACCCGGAGCAGTTTCTCTTTCTCCTGCTTTTTAGGATATAACGGAAATGTCCTGATACCTCCTTGTTCCGGCGGAACTAAAACAGCATGTGCCTTAGTTTGTGCCAATGCGCGCTCCGCTACATCGGCCCTCAGCGCTGCTGTATCGAATTCGTTCACTGCCGATACTAACGCCTTATGGATCATCCCCATAGTGCTGTGGTGCCTGCTTAGGATGTAGTGGGGTTTGTCAGTGGGCTCTGTTGAACTTCTATAAAAAGCTGCATGTATCCGCAAGCAGGCTCCGCCAAAGCGACCATGTGCCGCTCAAAGGTGGGACACTAAACAGACCTGACACGACGGTCCTCCGACTAGACGGGAGGTTTTCGCAGGCCCAATAAGCCGCGTTTAAAAGCAATCATTACGAACAACATAGATACGACTCGATACAATAAACTAGGCAACGAATTGAGGATTACGATTGGAAGCTTGGAACATGGAACTGGTAAACTTCGAAACTTCGACGTCTGTTCTGTCCAGCAGATATCCTGCAGCGCTACGACGCTGGAAAAGCGGGCATCGAGCGGCTACCTTCTACCAAAGCTGTGGGAGCCGACTCCAGGAAGTGGCACTCCCAACGGAAGAACAGCTAGCGCAGTTTCTCTTGAAGATGGATGAAGAGATATTCGATCCGCCATTGGAAGCACCGCAACCGCAGCACTTGCCACGATGTCCTTGAATCAGAAAAATGCCTGGTATGACGGCGAATGTGAGCAGTTAGTGGCCTAACCTCCGATAACAGTACCAGCAGAGAAATACCGGAAATCGCACGTGCTTTGGGCTCCGCAAAACGCTCCGATAGAATAGAGTTTGCCGCTGTGGCTATCTACAAAACACTTATTAGATTGGTAGTACTGTACGGACACGAGACCTGGACGATGCTCCAACGCGCACTTGGTTTTCGAAAGAAAAGTGCTGTGTACCAGACGTACCAGATGGTGGGTGCAGATGTCCGGACGGTGCGTGGAGAAAATAAAAATATTTAGTTTATAAAACACAGCAGAGCACGTTGTTCGTATGTCAGAAGAGCGTCATACGAAGATAATATTCATTATAGAGAACCGGGAAGAGATCGTAGGCTTCGTTGTAGGCCACGTATACGATGCATTTTTGCAGTATATTTGTTTATCATTAGGCCGATACAAATATTAAAAAATAATTACGTCCCCCCCCTCGGATTTTTTTGCCTAAAAATAATATTTTGTGAGGATTTCCAAAACATTCTTTAGCAAATCCGAGGAGTTTTTATGATTTTTTTAATTTAAATTTTTTTTTTATTATCCCCCCCCCCCTTGACCTTTCGAAGGCCAGTAGGACATAATTTAAATTAAATATTTGTAACGGCCTTATTATACATCAACAGGCTTGTTGCTGCCCAATGATGTTATGGATGAAATACAATACACCCGATTATTTTTTTACACGGGGGATGCGTTCCGTGTAAAAAAAGTTTTCACTTCAAAATCCTAAAATCCGAAAAAGTAAAAGTTTTTTTGATTTCTCGACGAATCATGCAAAATGAAACAACTTTGCAAAAATTTTGTGTAAAAACAGAATCGGGTGTATAATACAATAGTAATAACACATACAGATAGTCAAGTCATGCCAGAATCTATGACAAAATGTCGAAGGACAAAAGGTCGAATGAACAAAAGGTCGAAGGGACAAAAGGTCGACGGGACAAAAGGTTGAATGGACAAAAGGTCGATGGGACAAAATGTCGAAAAAACAAAAGGTCGAAGGGACAAAAGGTCGAAATTACAAAATTGGTTAAAATTGAAAAGCCATAGTATTGAGAACAATACAAAGGAAAACTATGATGTAAGTAATGTCATCGGGAATGACACTTGGCCAAATAAGGGTCAGTTTGGCCCATCTTCTTCTTCTTCTTCTTATTGGCATTACATCCCCACACTGGGACAGAGCCGCCTCGCAGCTTAGTGTTCATTAAGCACTTCCACAGTTATTAACTGCGAGGTTTCTAAGCCAAGTTACCATTTTTGCATTCGTATATCATGAGGCTAACACGATGATACTTTTATGCCCAGGGAAGTCGAGACAATTTCCAATCCGAAAATTGCCTAGACCGGCACCGGGAATCGAACCCAGCCACCCTCAGCATGGTCTTGCTTTGTAGCCGCGCGTCTTACCGCACGGCTAAGGTTGGCCCATGTTTTCAACAAATTCAGCACAAGGAAAATGTAATATAAGATACCTAAATTAATGATTTCGTGTGTGTTACTTCTACGTGAAGTTAAACGATTTACAATGATATGGAAATGCTAATATCATCTTCCAAACTTGGACGTACATGATCATGATAGCATTAGGAGGCGAAAATATAGAATTTATAGTTCCGTTAGGATACGGCAGGCATGAAGAATGTTTTTATAGAAGTCGATTTGAAAGCGAGCGGAGGGCAATATTTGTGATGGCACATATCGCACGACCTTCCTTCTAAAAGCTCCCGTATGAAGGGGGAGGGAAGAATATCAGTGTGGAAGCTGATATATCTCCACTGGCAAAAGGAAGGTGGTTTGACTGATATTAGCATTTCCATATCATTGTAAATCGTTTAACTTCACGTAGAAGTAACACACACGAAATCATTAATTTAGTGTACTACCCTTGGTGGGGGCATCCATCAATTCAGCTGTTATTGGTCGACGGTACAGCAGCAGTGCCTTTCTCTGCTTTGTTCTCTCCGAGGCAGCCAAGTTGGTTGCGACGAGACGGACGCAATGAGAAAACAGAACTGTGCAATAAAAATCCTATTCGACTAAATGCTGATGTCATATTAGAAATTTGGAGACAGTACTCGTCGATAGCAAATCCTTCCGCACGCGAAGTTCCTGCTATAATTGATACATAAGCTATTCAAATAATTCCTGGGGAAGTTCCTACGGAAGTTCATAAAGGAATTCCTCCGAAAGTTCATTAAGGAATTCTTCCGGAAGTTCATTTAGGAATACTTCCGGAGGTTGCTTCAGGAATTCCTCCGAACGTTCCTTTAGGAATTCCTCCGGAAGTTCCTTTAGGGATTCATCCGGAAGTTCATTAAGGAATTTCTCCGAAAGTCCTTCAGGAATTCCTCCGCAAGTTCATTAAGGATTTAGTTCAAAAGTTCATTCAGGAATTACTCTGGAAGTTCAGTAAGGAATTTCTCCTGAAGTCCTTCAGGAGATTTTCCGGATTTTGTTTTAAGAATTCCTCCGGACGTTGCTTTAGAAATTCCTCCGGAAATTCGTTTATGAATTCCTCCGGAAGCTAATTTAGGAATTTCTCCGGAAGTTGCTTTAAATAGGAATTCCTTCGGAAATTACATTTGGAATCCTTTCGGAAGATGCTTAAGGAATTCCTTGAGAAGTTCCTTTAGGAATTCATCCGGAAGTTCCTTCAGGAATTCTTCCGGAAGTTCGTTTAGGAATACCTCCAAAAGTTCCTTAAGGAACTCCTCCGGACGTTTTAGAAATTCCAGCGGAAGTTTTTTTTATGTATTCTTCCGGAAGTTTCATACTTTGGGAATTCATCCGGAAGTTCCTTTAGGAATTCTTCCGTAAGTTCGTTTTGGAATTCCTGCGAAAGTTGTTTTAGGAATTATTCTGGAAGTTGTTTTAGAAATTACTCTGGAAGTTCCATTTTTTATTCCTCCAGAAGCTCCATTAAGAATTCTTTCGGAAGATACTTTAAGAATTCTTCCGGGAGTTTTTTTTAGGAATTCCTTCGGAAGTTCCTTCAGGTTTTTTTGCCACTAGTTGTTTTAGGAGTTCCTCCCGAAGTTCCATTCGTAATTCCTCCGGAAGTTCCTTTAAGAACTCCTTATAAAGATGCTTCAGGAATTCTTCCGGAAGTTCTTTTAGGAATTCTTCCGGAAGTTCTTTTAGGAATTCTTCCGGAAGTTCCTTTGAGAATTCGTCCAGAAGTTCCTTTGGGAATTCATCCGGAAGTTCTTTTTGAAATTCCTCCGGAAGTTCCTTTAGAAATTCCTCCAGAAGTTCCTTTAAGAATTCCTCCGGAACTTCCTTTAAGAGTTTTTTGGATAGTTCCTTGAGGAATTTCTTTGGAAGTACCTTTAGGAGTTCCTCCGCGTGTTCCTTTGAGAATTCCTCCGGAAGTTGATTTAGGAATTCCTTGAGTAGTTCCTTTAAGAATTCTTCCGGAAGTTCCTTTAGGAATTTTTCCGGAAATTCCTATAGGAATTCCTCCAGAAGTTCATTCAGGCGTTCCTCCAGAAGTTCCCGGAGCTAATTTCAGAGGAGTTCCGGAGCTATTCCTAGAAGTACTTTCGGGGGCAGTTCCTGAAGAGAGACACTCGCGGAACAATTCCTGACAAAACTTCCGGAGGAATTCCCGGATGAGCTTTCGGAGGAATTCCCAGAGGAACTTCGGGAGTAATTTCCGGAGGAACTAGCGAAGGAATTCCTGTAGGAACAAACGGAGGAACTCCCGGAGTAATTCCTGGAGGATCTTCCGGAGTAATTCCTGGAGGAACTTCTGGAGGAATTGCTAGAGGAACTTCCGGAGGAATTCCTGGAGGAACTTCCGGAGGAATTCCTGGAGGAACTTCCGGAGGAATTCCTGGAGGAACTTCCGGAGGAATTCCTGGAGGAACTTCCGGAGGAATTCCTGGAGGAACTACCCGATGAATTGCGTGAGGAACTTCGGGAGGAATTCCTGGAGGAACTTCCGGAGGAATTCCTGGAGGAACTTCCGGAGGAATTCCTGGAGGAACTTCCGGAGGAATTCCTGGAGGAACTTCCGGAGGAATTCCTGGAGGAACTTCCGGAGGAATTCCTAGAGGAACTTCAGAGGAATTCCTGGAAGAACTTCGGAGGAATTCCTGGAGGAACTTCCGGAGGACTTCCTGGAGGAACTTCCGCAGGAACTCCTGGAGAACTTCCGGAGGAATTCCTGGAGGAACTTCCGGAGGAATTCCTGGAGGAACTTCCGGAGGAGTTCCTGGAGGAACTTCTGGAGGAATTCCTGGAGGAACTTCCGGAGGAATTCCTGAAGGAACTTCCTAAGGAATACCAGCAAAAAATTCCGGAGGAATTCCTGAAGGAACTTCTTGAGGAATTCTTGAAAGAACTTATGGACGAAATCTTGAAGGAACTTCCAGAGGAATTCCTGAAGCAACTTCCAGATAGATTCCTGAAGAAATTTTCGGAAGAACTCCTGAATGAACTTTCGGTGGATTTAATGGAGGAACCCCTGATAAAAATTCCGGAGGAAATCTTGAAACTTCTGTTGGTATTCCTGATAAAATCCTCAGGAGGAATTCCTGAAGAAACTTCCTCATAAAATTACTGAAAGAACTTTTGGAGAAATTCCTTTAGGAACTTCCGGAAGAATTCCCTGAAAAAACTTAAGGAGGAATTCCTGATGGAACTTCCGGAGAAATGCCTGGAGGAACTTTCGGAGGAATGCCTGAAGGAACTTCCGGAGGAACTCGTATAAGAACAACCGGAGGAATTACTACAAGAACTTTTAATGGAACTCCTGAAATAACTGAGGGAACTTCCGGAGAAATTCTGCCTTCCTGTGAAAACTTCTAGAGGAATTTTTCTAAGAATTTCCGAAGGAATTTCTGAAGGAACTTCTGGAGGAATTAATATAGAACTTCTGGACGATTTTGTGAAGGAATTTCAGTAGGAATTCCTAAAGGAACTTTCGAAGGAATTCCTTAAGGAACTTCTAGAAGAGCTCTGAGGGAACTTCTAAAAGAATCCCTGAAGGATTTCCGGAGGAATTCCTGTAACAACTTCCGGAGGAATTTGAGACGCACTTCCGGAGGAATTCGTGAAGGAACTTCCGGAGAAATTCGTTAAGAAACTTCCGGAGGAATTTTGGCAAAAAATTCCGGTTGAATTCCTGAAGGAACTTCTTGAGGAATTCTTGAAAGAACTTATGGAGGAAATCTTAAAAGAACTTCCAGAGGAATTTCTGAAGAAACATTCAGATAAATTTCTGAAAGAATTTCCGCAGAAATTCCTGAAGGAACTTTCGGTAGAATTCCTGGAGGAACTCCTGATAGAAATTCCGGAGCAAATCCTGAAGGTACTTCTGGAGGTATTCCTGATGGAAACTTCCGGAGGAATTTCTGAATGAGCTTCCGGAGGAATTCCTGAAGAAACTTTTGGAGGAATTCGTGAAGTAACTTCTGGAAGGGGCTTCCGGAGAAAATGTTCCAAAAAACCTCCAGAAATTGCCACTAAATTAACTTCAAAGAATCTTCGAAAATTTCTTTAAAAAATCTTCCGGATATTCGTTTTGACTTTCCTCATAAATTTTCTCAAGGTTTTCTCTAGAAACTGTTTCTGCAAATTCTTTTTTCAGGAAGAATTCAGGAATATGAATATCCAAAGAAGCTGCCGAAAGATTTGATGAAGCAATTCCTGGAGAATATTTTGAAGAAATTCCTGAAAAATTAGAAGGAACTGCGGAAGAATTTTTGGATAAATTCTTGAAGGATTTCCTTTTGTAAATTCGGGTAGTTCATTTAGTTCATTTATTTAATATCGAAAATCATTAATGATGTGTGACAAATCAATTCGACGAAGTACTAAAAAAACTACAGAAGGTTTACCCCTTTGTTTGATAACTTTGATCCCATGATCATATACTGACTTATAAACGAACGAACATACACTTGAGTCACTAGTAAGAAGTTAGAAAGCATAATATAACAATGAGGCATTATTAATTTATTCAAATAAATATTCTATTTTTTATGTGCCTACATTCGATGAAAACGCTACAGTCTATTCTTTACTCAAGCTTAGTAACTTACTCTACGTTGGGGCAATAGCACGATTATGGAATCCCAACGAATACAAAGCCTCAAAGGAAAACTCTATGAATATTCAAAACGGTATTCGATGAGTTTTTCGTTTTTATTTGTATTAATATTCATTGTTTCTTTCCACCTCTTGAATTCTCAAAGGCACCATTCGTATTTTGTATACTTGAAACAATGGAATATCTAGATCACATTGAATGGTTCTTAGTTTCCTGCCAAGCAACTTTTGTCCCTTTATCTCCGAGGTGCTTGTCAGTCGGGTAATCAATTCTGATGGGAACTAGTCGATTCCTAGCAGGGAAGGACTGGAACAATCGGTGAAAACCATAGCGACGATTAAGAACTGATGATTATAAGCACAGTTCGTGCAATTGTAAATCCCTCATCTGCATCGAGTCGAAAGCATAATTGCCGATTGTACTAAAGGAATGCGGACTCGACCAGGTACACGAGCTGGAAACAGTTTTAATTAGTGATATGCAGAGATACTACGGAAGCACTGATAATGATAACTTATTATATACGCAGTTCAAAACGCGAGTACGTTAGCTGCTCGACCTATGCCATCAAAAGCATCATGAGATATCCGAACGTTCAACTTGGCCAGTGGAGTTCAAATCGACTGCTGGAAAGTTCAGCGCTCTTTGATAGACGAATGAGAGCGCCCTAATTCACTTTGTCGCTTCCAAGAACATGGCCATTTGCAACAGCTACTTCCATCATGGTCACTTGAAGCTCACCACAGTCGGAGAAGCAGTAGACCTGAAACGAATCGCAAACAAAAACAACAGAATGGAGAAAACTTAACAAAACGTCATTTTACTTGCGGAATAATGTATCAGTGCATTATTCCGCAAGGAAAGACGTCAGCCTGTGTTTTCTTCATTGCAATACGCCTACTATTAGCTAATCCTTCGTTTTCCTTGGCAGCTCCGTACTGCTTAAGAAATATTAGCAGCAGAATCATTCCTTGACCGCTACTTGTCCTATCTATTTGCACAGTACTTTAGAAGTCCATACTACCCTTTAGAATCCACGATTTCCGTTTGGCTGACCTTATTTCTTTGTTGTAGTTCGTCAGGGCCTTTCTGTATAGGCTCCAATCGCCGGTTCGCTTAGCACGGTTGAACTCCCTACGCACAGTTTTCCTAAGCTTCTCAAGAGTTTTATTCCACCATGGAACGTCTCTACTCGAACTAGTTGATTTAGTTGGACAGCTCTCTTGGTAGGCGTTAAGGATTTTGTTTTTAATGGATTTAGACGCATCTTCCAATTGTGTTATGGACTTGATGTGACTTTCTATGATGTACTCTTCGGATCGTAGGATAGCTGAGTAGGATTCCCAATCAGTTTTCTTAGGATCTTTAAACGTTTTTCATCGTTAGACCCCTTCCCATTCGAAGATGATGTGTTTATGGTCTGACATTGATATTTCTTCAGAAACATGCCAGTTTTTTATTTTATCAGAGATAGACCGACTACATAGAGTCAAGTCCAAAACTTCCTGACGAATGGGTTTTCAAACGTGGGCTTGTCACCAACATTACAAATGACAATGTTCTTGGAAGAGAGAAACTGTAACAGGTACTCACCTCTGGTGTTTATATTGGTACTTCCCCATACGGTGTGATGTGCATTTGCGTCGCACCCTATGACGAAGGGGATGTTGTGTCGGTGGCTGTAGGCTACCAGCGCAGCTATTTCTGGAGGAGGGATTTCGTCCACGTCACCTGGGAAGTATGCCGAGACCACCAAGATCTCTCTACTCCCTCTGGCGGAAGGTACCTCCATCCTGACCGCTACGATGTCCCTTTTTATGAATTCTGAAATTGGAAAGTATTTACAGTTGTTATGTAATAAAATAGCCGCTCTAGGAGAAAGCTGGCTGTCATCATATACCAACTTACATGAGTGTTGTGGAATACCTTGTATTCTGGATTTATTGACCCATGGCTCTTGAATGAGGGCCACGGTTAAATTCTCTTTGGTGAACCTCCGACAGAGCACACCCGTGGCGCTCTCAGCATGGTGGAGGTTCACTTGCAGAACTTTAGTCGCCATTTCCGGGGTTCCCGCTTTTTCCGGACAACGACTGTCCGGCTTTGGATGTTGCGGATCATCAGGATGTCGTTTGATATTACAGTTTAGGTTTTCTCTCTTCCTGTAGCAACCTGGCCCGCCAGTTTCGCCTCTGTGGTCAAACTGTCGCTTTTTGCACCCCCTTTGCCCTGTTTAGATACCTTTGGTTTGGTACCACTAGAGCAGGGGTCGCATGTAAGCTTCGAGCTTTTCCTTTAGAGGCGGACAGACTAGCCTTTATGGTGCTTTTGGGGTGAGATTTACTAACCTCGCCCGAACCGGAGGCTTCCTCAGATTTCTCTTGGGTCGGTTTTCCAGTTAGCCGAACCTCGCCTTGAACAGGAGGCCTCCTCAGATTGCTCTTGGGTCGGCCATCCAGTCGGATTGGCGGTAGCGGCAGTCGGTTGATCTGTAATCTTCCTTAGTTGGATTTCACCAAATCGGTAGTTGAGGGTGTATTTGGACTTCTTCAACTTTTCCATCGACGCACCCTCTACTGTGAAGATCCATTCAACATGAATATCTTTCAGAATGGATCGTTTCACAATACGCCAATTAGTTGTTGTGATGTCATTTTGGCTTTCTATGAGAGCCTTTATTCGGTCGTCATCCTAGCTGGAGCTTTGTGGGAAGAATGCTCGGATCATCTCTGGACGTGGAATCGCCACTTCGTCTATTGCCATCAGCTCTGCACCTTCCCAGGGTTTCATGGATGGGGATATTCTCTTTAACCACTCAGCAGTCTCTTGATCCTTACAGATTAGAACCATGTAACCGGACTGGTGGCGGAGGTGGTTGAATGCGGGTTTTATTGGCTCGTTTCGCTGGTGGCCGACTGTGAGCGGGAGTGCTTCTTGTGGGAGGTCTAGCTGGGCGGTAGTGAGTTGGACGGTAGGAAAGTCTTTGGGTATTATCCCGACCTTCACGCTTTTGGCCATATCACTGTAGCTGATACCAGCTGTTTTCCTCATGGGTGGGTTTGTTGTCCAGACACGTTTTTCTGAGGCGCGCTCTCTCGGATCCAGATGGTGCTTCACCCTTTTTTGTTTGGGGTCCTCTGTGGCGGATTTGTCTGAGTCGTTTCTCGAGCGTTTTGAGGAAGTGGGCTCGCTCTCCTTATTCAGGATTATGGACAAGGCCTCATTCCGGTCTTTTCCCTTCTCCCGGAGAGTTCTAAGCTGCTTCCTCTGCGAGCGTGTGAGTGTGAGGATTTTCTTGCTTGGAGCACCCTTGGCTTCCGTAGAACCCTTGTTATCTTCGGATCCTTTGCTACTTGCTAAAGATTTTTGGGGTTGATGACGATCCTTATACCATCATCTTCGTTATCTTCCATGTCCAGCAGGTTGGAGTCGGTCGATGAGGGGTTGTAGATCTGGATCAGCTTTGTCGAAACATGTGTGCTGCTCCGGGAGATAGGCGTTGAGGGCAGGATATTTCCATCTTCTCCTGCGAACTACTGGTAGCTGGTCTTCAGTAAGGCCAAGCTGACTCAGAGTATTCTCCACTTCGCTCTCACACGACTGAGAGAGGCAGTCGTCACCTTGAGGGTTGTTTGTAAAATTTGTACTCATTTTGGTCCCACGAGTAGCTAGGGGAATAAATGTCCGCTGCACCAGTGCCCCGCCGTAGTGCAGTAAGGGCTGCTTACTGGGGTGTTCGCCCTGGTTCACCCCAGGCTCCGTTCGCAGTTGAGCATGTTTAGAACCCCTCAACCATTCAGCCCTCGGCACGGGTCGCATGACACCTTGGCATTGGGGTTTATCCATTTTGCTTTACACGATGGCCATGAATAACAGCCATCGCAACCTTCCTCCTTTACCAGGGCTTAGGACCTGTAGCTCAAGTTCTCAATAGTTTCACAATCTTTCGGACATGCAACTACGGAGAACCATCATTGCTAGCGGAGTTAGTGCTAAAGGAAGTGCTAAATGAACACTAAGCTGCGAGGCGGCTCCCAGTGAGGGATGTAATGCCAACGAAGAAGAAAAAGAATAACATTTTTTGTAGACCTTCCAGATACGTACCTTCTTCGGCAAAGTCTTTCGGCGTCTTCCAGACTATATACTAACGTATTGAGTCACTTGATTGATGATAAATTGAAGCCGCCAAAAGCAAAAATGTAAAAAGTACGTTTTCCCATACTAATCTCCATGTAAATTTAAAACGCGATGCGGCATGCGAGGTTGCAACCAATCGAGTCCATATTTTACACAGTTGATTGGGGTCCCAAAACGATTCAGAAAAACCTTGATCTCACTTGATCGGACGATGTTTGCGTTTTTCCATACAACTGCGCCCCACTCTACTAGATATGGAATCGTAGTTTATTCCGAGTTCCCAAGACGCACTGCTGATACGTTTGTTTGTTGAAAAGGACCTGAAAGCGTTAAAAGATTGGCTCAGGATCAAGTGGGAAT
>NW_026943237.1:0-14035 GCF_024139115.2 Armigeres subalbatus | reverse complement strand
TTGTAGGAATTGTGTCCCAACTCTAAGCTACTGAAGGCGGCTGGAGTTTGCTCACTGGGCATACTGACCAGCCGATCTTCAACTTTCCTCGCTCCATTACCTTTTTGGCTTCCGCAACCGGAAACCTAAGGTAGGCTACCTGCGTGCCAAAGGGACCGCCTCTCAGGCGTACAAAGATTTTGTCGACCTCTGTACTGTACTTCGTGACGTCGTCCAGTTGCTTGCACTGGAGGGTCACTTCCGCCCCCAACGAACTCACCTCGGCGTCGTCACCCAAGACCTCTTGGGCCATCTTCCTGTAGTCAGTCCCACTAGCCTGCGCTCCGCGTTTTAGAACCAAGATCATTTCACCGGTCTTGGTGCGTCTGACGCTTCGCACGTCCTGACCCAGCGCTGAAAGGTTTTTGGCCGCCCGCATCGATTTAAGGACTTCAGCGTACTTTGCCTCTTCAGTTTTCACCAACAAGGCCTCGCCTCTGTCCTTAGCTTTCTTTGCGAGTCGAGATGCGTTCGACTTCCGCTTTGCCCTACTGACTAGCTGTCAGGGATTTTCGGTCCCTGGTGGCACAGGCTGGTTGGTACCCTATTGCGGGCCCGGCGACTTGCGCCTGGTTGATGCCTTTTCACCTTTTTGGGCCGAGTAGTCACCCTTCCGGCTCGACGCCCTTCGGGCTCCTCTGCACCCCGATCTGCTCCATCCCAGACGACGTTTGTCCTTTATGGTTGCACGTCGTTTGGCTTTGCTCTGAGCGCCTACGCCGGATTGCTGCCTGAGCTGTTTCGGGTTAGACGCAGTCTTTTCTTTATTGACCGTCAAGGCGAAATCAATCGCCATTTGGACCATGGTTGCTCCTCCAAGGAAGGAGAAGGCATCGGTTTGAGCGCCTTTGTCGGCCTTCTCTCTTCCCACCACCCGCCTGATAAACGCATCCTGTTCTTGTCTTGCGACTCGAACAGCCTGGCGAAGCATCCGAAGGTTCTGTTGCAGTTCCTTACTGATGTTCTGCCTTGCGTTCGCGAACTCGATAATATCATCGAGTTGCTCAGCGACTACCCGAATACCCGGGTAGTGACCCACGGAGCGTGCTGATAGGGCTATACCCTGTCACACCTGGGGAGACTCCGGTGCTGCTAGTTGCAGCCTCCGTTACTCCGCCTCCCTGGGAGGAGACCTCGCCAAACCCCCCTTGGCAAAGGGGTCTACCACCTCCATGCTTAACGCATCATCAAAACAGTTATTTGGTTTTGCTTCACTCATTGTAACTGGGCCCCCCTTGTGGCTGCCGTTGAATCCTACTGAAGTAGTCGCCTTTAATGATCCCATGGTTATCTTTACATGCCTTACGGGAGGCCATGCAAGGGTTGGGAGGCCATGCAAGGGTTGACACTTTCGTTCTCAGAGCCAGATCAGCGCACAAACGGAT
The DNA here is from genome assembly GCF_024139115.2 of Armigeres subalbatus. NCBI lineage: Eukaryota > Metazoa > Arthropoda > Insecta > Diptera > Culicidae > Armigeres > Armigeres subalbatus. The sequence goes on along the minus strand of NW_026943237.1, from coordinate 12,611 downwards.
TTAATGCAGAACATCCCTAGATGAGCGACAGTTACACAGCCACAAAAATAGCTCGTGTGGTTTTATTGAAGATTGGATTTCAATATTTTCAACAGTATTTGGTTCCTCATGAAACAAGGAATCTGTACAAACGTTTACATGTTGTAAAGGACCGTTATCAAGACCGTACGAGGCATTTTTGTGCCTGTGTAACTGTCGCTCATCTAGGGGATGTTCAACATTAGGTCCGTTTTGTGTGACGCAAACATATCTCTGTGTTTTTGATTTAAAGCGTGCAAGTCAGGAAAGGGCATCTGAGCCTACTCCCACCCAGCAGGCAAAGCTTGGTGGCAGGATTGGACAGCGTGCTACAAGGCCCGCCAGGGTTTTAGATCAAGGCCGTCACGGAAGACAGCCTAACATTAGCCCACTCGCCGTTTCGACACAGTGTCACCCGGCTCTACTAAGAGAGTAGAATGTCAGACTGCCAGCCCTCGCTTTCATAATATTACTATATCCAAGACAAGGTCCGTTAACACGCGGCCAGAATGCCATAATCAGGATGTCGCTGGCATTGATCCTGATGTGCCAATTGGCACTCCTTGGGCTCCTGTGCGCTTTGAGCGGCACACGGTCGCTTTGATAGGGCCTGCTTGCGGACACATGCAGCTTTTTGTAGAGGTTTAACAGAGCCCGCTGCCAAGCCCTACCACGTCCTAGGCAGGCCCCCTAACTCGCAGAAGCCGTGGGGAGGGGTCGTTGAGCATTTGGACATACAGGTATACCTCGATTATATGGACTTTTTACCTCGATTATATGGACATTTTTTTCAGCTTAATTTTTTTCGTATTTTGGGAGTTTGAAAAGCTGTTGTCATATTTTACATTGATTCTATATTTATCAAGGCCATATATAGGGGAAAATTGGGGCCAATATGGCATGTTTTCGAAGCTATATATGAAAGCGCATACTAAATGCTTAGATTGATTCACTATTTTTACATTGCAACTTTCATTGTAATTGTGTATTTCATTCATCAACAAAAGCCACGGTCATGTCCTTACAAGCCTGTGGGGAAAGATAACACGTATTTTAGGTGATCTCTGATATAGGAAAACGTGAACCGGTCTGTCAGTCTGACAGTATGGGAAGCAAGTTATGAGATGGGATTGACGTATTTAGATTTTTTCTGCTTTTGGTGCGTGGAATTGAGTGTAGAAATACCGATGACGCATCCAGCAAATCTGATCCACTGAGACTGATTTATGCAGTATGTCCAGGAAACTGAAAGAGTTTTTTTTAATGACTGCTACCAGCGATCGTAATGCTCACTTATACTCACGAGCAGAAGATGCTCACTCACATGCATATTTTCGCCGAGAAATTATTTTGCGGAAAGAAAAAAAGGCCTGGTGAGAGATTACTTATTTTTTCTCACACTGTCACACTGACTTTCAAAAAAGTTAGCGAATATCCGGAGTGTTGAAAACAAAAATTCACTCCGGATAATCGCCCCTCCGGATAATCATCGAGCCATTTTTTGTTGTCGATGAAAATTTAACTTTTGCTCAAATAATCTTTTATTCTAGTTATATAAAATCTAATAAAATATCTCGTTGGTCCGTTCATGGGTTCTGACTACCGTTAGAAGTCTGCGATTTATTTATTACGTTCGTAACGTAAAGTTTTATTTCGCTGAAAAAATCTAATGAACTGTCCCAGGAGATTCTTCCAAGTTTTTTCGAATTCTGAGGTGAATCGGCCCAGGCCCGAAAACCTCATTAAGAGATAATTTACTTACTTACTTATGGATCCTGTACACCTCCGGTGGTGCAAAGGGCCGACTTGAAAGATCTCCATCCTGAGCGATGCCTGGTTATCGCTTTAACCTGTTGCCAGGTTAGATTTCAATCGACTTCTTTTTATTTCTTTTATTGAGGCTTGCCGCCATGAGCCTCTGGGTCTGCCTCTGCTGCGATGTCCCGCTGGGTTCCAGTCTAATGCTTGCTTACAGATTTCGTTTCTGCCTCTACGAAGAGTGTGGCTGACCCAGCCCCACTTCCGATCCTGAATTTCTGTTGTTATCGGCCTCAGGTGACAACGACGATGGAGCTCGTTGTTTGAGATCCAGTTGTGAGGCCACCAGGCCCGAATTATATACCGCAGGCATCTGTTAATGAACACCTGCAGCCGTTGAGTGTTCTCACTGATACACACCATGTTTCGTTAGCGTATAACAGCACAGATTTCACGTTAGAGTTGAAAATTCGTATTTTGGTGCGTTCACTTATCTGCCTGTTTTTCCAGATATTTCTTAAACTAGCAAAGGTAGCCCTTGCTTACTTGATCTGTGCGCCTATGTCGATCTTGGTACCGCTGTCTGACGCCATTCGGCTACCAATATATTGGAAGCTTTCAACATTCTCCACTGGTTGCCCGGCTACTGTGAAACTGGAAGCAGTCACCGTGTTTACATCCAACGATTTGGTTTTGTTGACGTTGATGACTAAACCTGCCGAGGAGGAGCGCTCGGCAAGGTCGTTGAGCTTTCATTTGCATATCAGAGCGCCGTTGCGCGAGGAGTGCAACGTCATCCGCCAATTCGAAGTCGTTTATGTACTCCATGGTTATAGGCTGCCATAACAGCCCGCGGTTTGGTTCACGGTCAATCGCATCTACTCAGAATCTCATCGATTACGATGAGGAACAGTAACGGTTATAGAATACATCCTGCCCTCACACCAGCTACGACCCGGATAGGGTCGGACAGGACCCCATTGTGCAGCACTCTACATGAAAAGGCCTCGTACTGTGCTTCGCTGAGGCCGATGATTTTCTCAGGAACCCCTTGCGTCTCAGGGCGCCCCACATATTCTCGTGATTGAGACGGTCGAAAGCTTTTTTCATGTAGTCAATGAATACCAAGTAAAGGGACTCTTGGAATTCGTTAACCTGCTCCAAAATGATGCGTGAGCGTTACAATATAGTCCACACAGGATCTTCCGGCACGGAATCCGGTTTGCTGCCGCCGGAGAGTCGATTAAAAGATAATAATAATAATAAATAAAGTTTTTTCGAATGTTCAACAGGACATGCTCAGTTTTCACTGGAATTTCTTTGAAATTTTCACGGAAAATTGTTTAGCTTGCCCATGCCACCGGGCATGCACGCTACGATTTTTTTTCTCGTCGAAAATTTTCCTGAGTTTCCTTTAAACAGAATTTCCTTGTGATTTTTTGAAGTTTCACAAAAACTGTTTCCAACAGAATTTCAACGGATTTTTTTTTCGGAATTTCTTTGGATCTCTACATGATTTTTTTTATGTTGTCCATTAGTAATTCTTCGGAAATTCTGATAGAGAAATTTTCAAAAATACGAAGAGTCGTTTGGTTGAAAATCATACGGTGGAAAGTTATTTGACCGAATACCACTTGGCTGAATAATACGTTGCCGAAAGCTATCTAGCCGAATTCCATTTGTTCAATACGCTTATTATGTAGAAAAACGATTTGACTTACGACCAAACTAGTCATTTGGCTGAAAAAGCCGCTATGCTTTGGACAGATCGTTTGGTCGAATAGGCCTTGTCGTCGAAAATTCCATTTGACCGAAACGGAAGGGCAATTTGGCCTTAAAATGTTATTCGGCCTGAGTCGGATTATATGGCGAAGAACGTCGAGACCCGTTCGGAGTAAACGGGTTCTTTTCGGCCAAATTATCAATTCGGCTCGTATGATATTCACTCCGTACGTCAATTTCAGCCAAATGACATTTTGGCCAAACCGTTTTCGACCTTATGTCACCTACAGCCCAGCAGCATTTTCGGTCAAACGATTTTTTTCAGCAGCCAGTAAACAACACTTTTCAGCCAAATGGCCTTTATGCCTTGTAAACGACCATCTAGGCCTTTTAAGCTTAAAATGCCATGCATGTTCGATTGGACAACTTCTCAGCCAAATGACCTGTTCGGCGGTAACAACATTATGAGCCATATGTCTATTTCGGCCAAATGCCAGTCCAGTTTCAGATTAATATATTCGGCCAAACAACAAACGGCCCATCCCTGCAAACATTTGATTTCAACGTGCAATTCTGTAGATTTCTACAGGAAATCCTTGGAAATTTCCGCAGGTAATGCTTTGAGATTCCAAAAGGAAATTCTTTATAATTTACCCGGCAAATTTCTGAATTTGCACCTGGATTGGCTTCTGTGGCCCGTGTGGTTACTGGCGTCAGTCGTCTAAGCATTACTTTGCAAGCCATGGAGTGTGAGTTTGATTCCCGCCCCAGTAAAGAGAAAACATTTCGTGAAGCAGAAAACGCTCGCTGGTTCACTGGGTGATGTGTGAATGTCCTGTCCGTTGTCTTTTATGCCAAGTGTTAAGATATTCAGTCTGTGCGACCTCTGGCTCAAAGACGGTGATCCTGTCTTCCTTTTCTTTAAAAATTCTACAAAAAGATCTTTCCAAATTTTTCAGGAAATTTACCTCAAAATCAACAGTAGTATTTCCGAGATATTATCGAAGGAAATTTTCAGAATTTCCTAATGAAAGTTCTTAGCAAGGTTTCAACTTTTTCGTTTCAATGAGCCCAAAGCAAGCGTTTCTCAGGCCAAGGATATTCTTTTTTCGTTGTTTATGTTGGGAGGATCATCATCCTTCCCCTATCAATCTTTCTCTACAATTACCCTTGGATGATAAACGAAATTCTTGCTTATTAGATGAAAATCCTTTTTCGTTTCATCACTTTCACCCACTCACTCACTTTTCGCGAGAATTATCGCAGAACAATTACAAAACTGTATAGCCGCTACGGGATTCGAACCCAGAATAGTAACAATAATAGCTGCAGGGATGCGCCGCTTACTCTAGCCACACACCACCACGCTATTTGTATGAAAGCGATTAGGGTTATTTGTTCTACATAAGCTCGTCTTCCACCTGATCGATCCACCTTGCCCGCTGCTGCTGTGCAACTCGCCTTCTTTGGTCCTGTCGGATCGTTGTCGAGAACCATTTTCACCGGATTACTGTCCGACATTCTGGCTACGTGCCCGGTTCTCCCAACAGCTGATGCAACTCGTGGTTCATTCGCCTCCTCCACGTACCGTCCGCCATCTGCACCCCACCATAGATGGTACGCAACACTTTCCTTTCGAAAACTCCCAGTTGGTCCTCCACGAGCATCGTCCAGGTCTCGTGTCCGTAGAGAACTACCGGTCTTATAAGCGTTTTTGTAGATAGTCAGTTTGGTACGGCTTAAGGCGAACTCTATTCGATCAGAGCGTCTTGCGGAGTCCAAAGTACGGCGTACGATATCCAGCCACTATGCGCCTCCGAATTTCTCTGCTGGTATCGTTATCGGCGGTCACCAGTGAGCCCAAGTACACGAGCGTTCTTCAACCACCTCGATTTCGTCACCACCGATAGAAACTCGTGGTGGGTGGCTTACATTGACCTCCTCTTGAGCCTCTTCCTTATCATGTACTCTTCTGTCTTCGACGTGTTGATGACTAGTCCAATCCGTTTAGCTTCGCTTTTCAGTCTGATGTAGGCCTCCTCCATCCTCTCAAAAGTTACGTGCCATGATATCAATATTATCGTCGGTGAAACCAAATAACTGGACGGACTTCGTGAAAATCTGCACCACTCGTGTCAATCTCTCGCCCATCGTTTTACTCCCTCCAAAGCGATATTGAATAGCAGACAATGAGAGACCATCATCCTTTGCTGTAACCCCTCTTACGCGTTTCGAAGGGACTCGAGAATGCCCCTGAAGAAACTCGAACTACGCACATCACCAGATCCATCGTCGCCTTTAATCATCCGTATCTGTTTATCCGGAAACTGTTTTCGTGCATTAGCTGCCATAGCTGGTCCCGATCGATTGTATCATATGCGGCTTTAAAGTAAAAGTAAAACTAAAAGTCTTTACATCCATGACGTCCATCTCCTGTAATGTTTTTTTTTTTGCAGCAGCCGTCATAAATTTAGGCTTCTTTAAAGATGTTGAAATTTTAAAATCTGGCTTGGTTGGTCTTGTTGATCTAGAATTCCTTCAACAGTTTACTCTAATAGTTCCGACTAAGACATTTGTAGTTTTTGTTCAAGAAATTGGTGTGGCTTTCCAATAATCAGCAAACGTTTCAACCGAACTCCCGACAACAGAATCTTCTTTCTCCAAACGCTTTCGTAAATCAAATCTGCCTCAAGGAAAATCAAAACATTCTTAGCAAGACCTCTCGTAATTTCGTTGTAACCAGGATTGAGCTTTCCCTTTTCAAATTTCTGATAAATTAGCTTCATTATGAAATCGTTCACGTCAAGAGCTTGTTTCGAGCTTTCCAAACAGCTGCCAAATGACGCAACATCTTCTTAAGAATGTCCAGAAAACGACGGAAACATCTTCGAAATTTTCCTTCAGCATCGAAGTGGCTCGTAAACTGGACTACAGTTCGTTGAATTTTGTAGATGAGCGAAAAATTCCGATAATTTTAAGGTTTCGCTTGCACAGAAGATATAGTCCTTGACCTTGACGATTATGTCACATACAATGCGATTCGGCAACGTTCCAGAGAATGGTTTGGCAGTGGTAGAAGTGGTGGGGTGTAGGTACTATCGTTAACATAACGTTAACCACACAACAATTTTCGTTAAGTACGACCTTATGATCAGCTTGGGTGTAACTTTGGTGGGAAATAAGCAATAAACTTGGTGGAAAGAGTGGGCACGAGAAAAGAATAGCTGGATGTTTGGCGTCTTCGGTTTGGTATTCGCAGTCGGTGATGTGGACCTCACATCTCGCAAAACTCCATTCCGGTCCAGCCAAGCTAATTCGTTGTGCAGTATTGACGCTGTTGACGCTTTACAGTTGCTGATCTCGGAACCGCTGGCTGCGTGCATCTTCTTCACTTGTTGTGTGAGAGACTAATCGTTTCCTCTTTCTATCACCAGGATCACCAGCATGTCGTCAACGTAATGCCGTTCCTGGATCACTTAGGATGATCGCTGGGTAGTCCTTTTGAAACGGTCAGCGTTTAGGTTTTTCACGAATTGGGAGCTGCTGAGGGAGTAGTACGCCCTGAATTTCATCACTTGTAAAACGTTTACAAAGAAGGTTTCATTTTGTCTGTGCAATTCATGGTTTCATCTTCATCATACCAGAAAACAGCTGGCATTGCTGGTCTTCCAGATGCTTGAGCCTTGCAAGAACATTCCACGAACAGCTCCAGTTAAGGCTACCCAGGCTCCAAGGAAGTGAACCAATATGGTAAATAGCTTACTTGGAGTTGGACTGCAGGTCCCTTAGTGTAGCGCTCAGTTCAAAGCACATTCCAGTGTCCATTTGTCTTGCATTACCTCTATAAGTTTAAACCACTATTGGACTTCTTGGAAGTTTGTTCAATTGAACCCGGTCACATAATCCGCCTTCAGACTATTGTAAAATGACAGCCTTCAAAGATGTGCGGTAGACTGCAACGAACGATAGCCATTCGCGAATGAATCGGAGCGAACCCACGACTTTAACGCCAAAATGCAAGCAGTGGTGATCCCTGGTTTCTCACTTCTCACCATTCACTGAAAAAAAACAACAACGCGTCGATCAGCTTGAATGAGTCGCAACCCGATCGCGCCGTCAGGTCGTCGCCGTTCCAAGATCCACCTTCACTAGCCAACGTCGCGACGACTCTGGCGCAGCAGGCGACCGCCTTTCGATCGCGCATTCCGGCTTCATTCGAACCAGTCTTGCCGCAGTTCTTGCCAGCGCTGGATCGCGCTCTCGTCGTACGGTTCCTTTCTTTGGGTCGTCGCGGACGAGTTGATGATCGTTGATCATAATTTCGGTAGTTTGTTTTTTTTTCTCCATGATTGTGCGGTTGGGGGCGGTTGATTGTTAAGAGGGATTAGCGCCTCTAAAACGTTTTCGTTAAGGAGTGTCCGCCCTAGACGGATCCTCATCCCGGATGTAATGAGTGTTAAGTGGATTTTAGCGGGAGGATTTCCAATAAATCAGTGAAGTGAGTGACAAAACAGAGAAATAAAAATCAGAATTTAAAAATGTATCAAGTGAAGTGAAGTTTCTCGCAATCGCTAAAATATCGTGGAGAACGGAAAAGGGGAAACGAGGAAACAAGGAAGCGAGAAATTTCATTCAACCGCCCAACGAAGAAGGCGTGCTAAGTTGTCGAAGGAGGTCCACGGCAACGGACGGACGGACGGTTCCTTTCTTCCTACTGCTGATTGCTTCAATGCTTCAGTTGTAACTTGCCGTGGTCCGTTGCACAGCAACCGTTTTAGTTTTTAGTGAGCCGTACAGCGCCTTACTGGGTTTCGATTCGCGCAGAAAGTCGTTCGAAAAAAATCCTCGATGTTGTTGGCTTGATCGTTCGAAAAAGCAGAAAAAATCACGGATTTTAGTCGTCGGATCCGGGATCATTTGGACAGTAAGTTGTAGGATTTACGAAACAGAATGTTCGCGAAAAAAATAAACTCATGGCTCGATGGACAGGGTCCGCGCACAAGAGCGACCGTGTAAAGAGGCAAATTCCCTGTTTTCCGTTTATGGCTCGGAATAATTCACTTTCAGTGCCGAAAATGTGAAAGAAATGCATACGTAACTGTTCGCAAACTTCAAGAGAAGACTTTGCTTTCAGGTCCTTGAGCTATGGGCTTGTACTCTGGAGCACCGGACCGGATTTGACTAACATAGAGTTTATATCTTCAAAGACAAAGTTAAATGAAGAAGTGAACGGCTCCGTTTCAACCGGCAGGTCCCTTCTAGCTGAAGGCTATCAGCTGGTCTTTGAGAACGGCTTTAGATTGCGGGTTGTGCGATTTGTAGCTAAGCATACCTCCCGCGAACGCTCCCCATATGTGTCTATCGGTTGGGGGTAAGCGGTATAAGTATTTTTGCTTAGTAAATCAAAAGCATAAACAATGCCACTGGACAAACGCGTACTGTGCGTTGTTTTGAACCCAAAGTACTCGGTTTCGCAGGGGCTGCCATATGGTTTTGCTACAACCATCATCTGATACAAGTCTGGTCGACGTCAATGGCTTGATTTCTATGGACGACAAATCAACAGTGATCGCGCAGGATCGTTTGGGTGGTTGCCACGTAAAACGTGAATTTTTACACCAGGTCTTCTGCCTTCCGTCTTCAAGTAATCAACGTCATGAGGGAAGCTTCACAAGAATGGCTTCTTGTCGAGAAACTGATGCCAACCAGATGGCAAAGATGAATCTCAAAGAATCAGTAAAAACATGAAAAAAATTACGGTAAATTAATAAAAATTTCCCACGAAAATTGAAAAAAAATGTCAGCATTGGAACATATTTTTTCCCGGGAGAAACTCGAATGAATTTCCTTAAAATTTGATTGATATTTAAATATTATTTAAATTAAATTTCTAAAAAACCCTGTACATATTTTCAAAAAGAATTTCTGAGTGATGTGATGCTATTAATTTTAAAATGCTTACGAATATCCGTGCAGTAAATATTTTTCTCATGAATTTCCATTGAACTTTATTTCCAAATTCTCCTATGGATGTCTATTGAATATCCCGCATTTTTCCTTGCAGCAATGTCAACCAAATTTCCAAGGTTATTAGATGAATCACAAAACTTTACTGTGTAGCTGCATTTTCAGCAAACAATGTTCCATAATGCTGCTATAGTTTATTGCTTCCACTACATTGATACACTTCCGACAAAAAGGAAACTTTTGCTACACGGCGTTCTAAGTTTTCCTCCAAAACAAGTGCGTTGCTCTGTTGAATGATGCAAAAACAAAATGCATGTAGTATAAGGAATTTTCACGCATTTTATGTTCTCCAGATGTGGAGTGCAGATTTCTTGTGCAAGTAGCAGTAGACGATTGTCGTGGACAATCTGAGTCTACTCCTATCGAGTTATTTGTGACAATATCCAAAAAAAGGGTGATCATTGACACGTTCGATATTGCGTTTACTTGCAGTAGAGCTTTGGTGATGATGCGTCGTGTCAACAAAAGCGCAGTGAGACAGCGATAAACTATTTGGATATAATTAGTGATGTTGTGATTATGGTGGTGATGGCTTGCAGCTCCTGAATTTCTTCAACTTTCATGAAAAAATCCATCTCACTATCACTGAGAAACGCATCCGAATTTTTTACGGAAAGTTTATCAAAATTTTCAAAGTAAATTTATTAAATCTCTCTCTCTCTCTAAATCTCTTCATCAGAATCATTCAACAGAAAATTCATTCAAATTTCCACAGAAAATAAACCCTGAACATATCCAAAGGAAATTTATCCTAAATGTTCCACGTGAATTAAACCCTGGTATTTCTGGAAGGAGATTTATCTTGAAACTTCATAAGAAAATTCATCCAATTGTTTATTGAATTCATCCAAACTTTCCATGAAGGATTTCAACGGGAAATTCATCTCCGAATTTCCAGGGAATATCATTCGACTTCCAGAGGAAATTCATCTGAATTTCCAAGGGAAAACGGTCATTCCGAATTTCCAGGAAAAATTCATCTCGACTTCCAGGGAAATTCATCTCCGAATTTCCAGAAATTCATTCGAGCCCGAACATTCCAGGGGAAATTCTTCCCGAATTTCCAGGGAAATTCATTTTCCGAATTTCCAGGTAGTAATTCATTCTCGAATTTCCAAGCAGAGAGTAAATTCATTCGAATTTCCAGTGTAGAATTCAATTCGAATTTCAGGAGGTAAATTCATTCGAGATTTCAGGGAAATTCATCTCCAATTCAGAGGAAATTCATTCGATTTCCAGGGAAATTCTATCTCGAATTTCCAGGAAATTCATTTCCGAATTTGTAGGGAAATTCTTCCGATTTCCAGGGGAAATTCTTCCGACTTTCCAGGGGAAATTCATTCCGAATTCAGGGAAATTCTTCGAATTTCCAGGGGAAACTCATTCAGCGAATTTCAGGGAAATTCATTCCGAATTTCCAGGGAAATTCATTCGACTTCCAGGGGAAATTCATCTCGACTTTCAGGGGAAATTCATTTCCAATTTATAGGGGAAATTCATTCCAATTCCAGGAAATTCATTCGACTTCCAGTCGAAATTCATTATCTGACTTCAGGGAAATTATCTGATTTCCAGGAAATTCATTCGACTTCCGTGGACTATTCGAATTCTCAGGGAAATTCATCTCGATTTCAGGGAAATTCATTTCGATTTCCAGGGGAAATTCATTCCAATTTCCAGGGAAATTCATTTCAATTTCGCAGGGAAATTGCATTTCAATTCAGGGAAATTCATTCGATTTCAGGGAAATTCATTCTGAATTTCCAGGGGAAATTCATCTCGAATTTCCAGGGGAAATTCATTCGATGATTTCAGGGGAAATTCATTTCGAATTTCCCAGGAAATTCATTCCTAATTTCCAGGGAAATTCATTCGATTTCCAGGGAAATTCATCTCAATTTCCAGGTGAAATTCATTTCCGACTTTCAGGGGAAATTCATTTCAATTTCAGGGGAAATTCATTCAATTCAGGGGAAATTATTCGAATTTCCAGGGAAATTCATTCCGAATTTCCAGGGAAATTCATTCAATTTCCAGGGAAATGTACCATTTGAATTTCCAGGAAAATTCATTTTGAATTTCAGGGAAATTCATTTGAATTTACTAGGAAATTCATTTGAATTCTAGGAAATTCAATTTTGATTTCCAGGGAAATTCATTCGAATCTCCATAGAAATTCATTCGAATTTCCAGGGAAATTCATTCGAATTTCAGAAGACATTCAATTTCAAGGAAATTCATTCAATTTCAGGGAAATTCATTTAATTTCCAGGGGAAATTATTCGACTTTAGGGAAATTCATTCGAATTTCCAGGGAAATTCATTTGAATTTCAGGGAAATTATTTGATTTCGAGGGAAATTCATTGAATTTCCAGGGAAGTTCATTTCTGAATTTCCAGGGAAATTCATTTGAATTTCAGAAATTCATTCAATTTCAGGGGAAATCCATTCCAATTTCAGGGGAAATTCATTTCAATTTCCAGGGAAATTCATTCGATTTCCAGGGAAATTCATTCCGATTTCCAGGGAAATTCATTCGAATTCCAGGGGAAAATTCGATTTCCAATTTCCAGGGAAATTCATTCGAATTTCCCAAGGGGAAATTCATTCGATTTAAGGGAAATTCCATCTCAATCTTCAGGGAAATTCATTCGCTCAATTTCCAGGGAAATTGACTTGATTTCAGGAAATTCCATTCTGACTTCCAGAGTGAAATTCATCTCGAATTTCCAGGAAAATTCATTAGAATTTCCAGAAGGAAAATTCATTTCCAATTTCCAGGGGAAATTCATTCGAATTCCAGGGAAATCTATATTCGATTTAGGGGAAATTCATTCGAATTTCCAGGGTAAATTCATTCGAATTTCCAGTAAATTATTCGACTTCCAGGGCAAATTCATTCGAATTTCCAAGGTAAATTCATTCCGAATTTCCAGGGTAAATTCATTTCATTCGAATTTTCCAGGTAAATTCATTCCAATTTCAGGGGAAATTTAATTCGATCAATTTCAGGAAATTCATTCCAATTCCAGGAAATTCATTCCAATTTCAGGGAAATTCAATTCAGAATTCAGGGAAATTCATT
>NW_026943236.1:0-11003 GCF_024139115.2 Armigeres subalbatus | reverse complement strand
TGAAATTCTCGGACGAATTAATCGGCTCCGGATCGACACAAATGTTACATTGCAACCATTGCAATGGATAGCCATCGCAGCCTGCTAATTTTATTTAATGATTTACCTTTTTCAGGATCGCTTCACTAATATTTTTGTCTGCAAACACGACTATGCTGCTTTGCTGGCCAGATGACGGAGGCTGTTCCGAGCCGAAAGGAGAGGAGAATCGCATCGAGGAAAAGCAAACCTGAAAAAGGAAGGCGATTCTTAAGTTCCCGAACGGATTCCTCGGCTCCGGATCTACATAAACGCCGTATTGCAATGGATAGCCATCGCAGCCTGCAAACTTAATTAAATTTTACTTACCGATAGCAAATTTACTTAGCTTTTACTTACTGATAGCAAATAATAAAATAATTAAAATATTCGGGAAAAAGTTCCCGAAGATCTTTATTTATATTTTATTTACATTCAACTGTCATTGGAGGCAGTTATGTATATGTACTTTCACTAGTACATATACATTCTGTCTCTGATGACAGTTGAATGTAAATAAATCAGCATGAAAATCCCTTTTGAAGCAACCCTAATCCCTGCCTAACCGCCCAAAGCGAAACATATCTAACGTTGATGTAACGTGAGTGTAACAGGTTAGATGGAATTATGCACCATGCATAAACATACCTAACAAAAGTGTGTCATTCTAGCGTAACTTTAGCCTCACTTTACCCTAACCGTTAGAGAGAATGTTAGTGTAACTATCTCACAGGTTAGATGCACATTATGCTAAAGTTAGAGTAACCTTCCTTGCTGGGTTTTTAATCCAAATAAATAGTATTTTTCCCCTTTTTATTTCATCGATTTAAAACATTGTTTTAAATATTATTTCATTATTTTAAATTCTAATCAGACGAGTAATCCAGTTACTAGCCGCTTCCGAACTAACCCAGCGACTCGTCGGGGTTCTTTCCTTCGGTCGGGGTTATTTCTTTCGGTCATGGTTCTTTCCTTCGGCCGGAGTTCTTTCCTTCGGTCAGGGTTCTTTCCTTCATCTGTGAAGAAAGAAATTTTACATAAGCACCATAATGTTCACACTAATTTCTATAGACAAGCAAATCACCACGCCTAACTTTGTTCTCGTCATGCATGCTTTAGAGTTGAGCGCCTGATTTGAGAACTGGTTTCCTATCTGGCCACTATTTTATCACTCCGACTTACCTTTTTGCACGGGGTGATCAGTGGCAATTCTATCATAAAGCCCCTGGCAGGAAACCAAAACAGCCAAATTTTGGGAACTTAAAGGCACTTTCAATAATAGGCTAACTACTCATTCGGCTCATTTACCGCTTGTTAAAAAAGCAGCCATCACCGCCGGAACTTTGTGTGTCTGCAAGGAGAAAATTTGTTTATTCTGGAAAATAAAGCAAATGGATGAATTTACAGAATCATCTTGGTCACTGGCAGAATATTTATCACTTAAGGACCGAGCTGGCGTAAAGCCTGGCGTACAGCAACTTCCACACAGTATGCAAATGTCCATGCTTCTGAAAATCATAAGGTACAAATTAAACAACAGTTTTGAATTAATATGTCGAAAGAGAGTTCCATTACTTCTACCGGAATTTAAACTTGCTTCGAACATGGGAAAAAAACGCAAATAAACGAACTATTTTTGTTCACATTGTGAAAAATGTAAACATGTTTTGCTCTCTTTCTCTCGCACGCACTGTAACTGTCAAGTAACAGTTTCCTCATTTTGGCGATTTGACAGTTCCACAACTTTCGGGTTGAAAAAAAGAACTTTTAAATTTACTCTCAGACCCGATAAAAAATACTTTCGTATTGAACAAAAAACTTTCAAAATGCAAAAAATTACTTTTATATTTAAAAAATCTCAACACTTTTCAAATATAAAGTACACAATATTTGATAAAATAATGTTTTTTTTCTGTGTGCACTCATCAGTTATTAAGAGTTACGAACTTAATTCGGCTCAACAAATCTGAAGGATATTCGACTGGAGTTGCTCTTCTTGATATAGAGAAAGCATTTGACAGTGTTTGGCATGAAGGTTTGATTGTAAAATTGATGAATTTTAATTTTCCTCTGTACATTATTAAACTGATCCAAAATTATTTATCAGATCGCTCACTGCAGGTAAACTATCAGAATTCTAAATCTGATAGATTACCTGTAATGCAACGTACACACCAGTCAAGCAGTTTGACGAACATTGACTCCGCCCCAAGAAAACGCTTCGGTTGCTGCTTTGTTTGAACGTGTGTGAAGTTGTTCGAACAACCATTTGACAGTTGGCGGCTCGGTTGGAAAAAATTAAAACGGTTTGATTTTGGTTTGAGTTGTCGGGGGTGGAGTCAAGGTTCGCCGAACATGTTTGAGCGTTTGTAGTGAAGTTGCACAAACCCCCATATTGTCTATCCGGAATAAATTTATACCGCTTTTTATGCCAAAGTTGGATTTTTCTCCAGATGCAGGCAACTTTCCCAACTTCGGAAGTAGTGCGCTGAATTCGCCTAAAGATGCGCTAAACAACGCATCAATTTGTTTGACAAATAAAACTTCGGAAGAAAGTTCGGTTCGGAAGTCCCGACTTCCGAATTCTAACTTGGTGCTACGCCGACAATATATTTTGTGATGGTTGGTGCTCAAGTTGGCGCTTCGGTCGTTCGTGTGTGATATTGTTGGTCGAACCCAGCAAACAAAATGTGAGTCGTGAGCCATTCGTTAGGCACTAGTGAGTGGCTGAAAATTGAAAAAAAAAACGAACGTTTGATCGAAGCGTTTGATCCTTGTTGATATTGTTTTTATTATTTCTCCACCGATGTTAGTACTTGCGAGAAAAAAACATGTCGTCGCGTCGGCGAAATCGTTCTCCTTTTAAAATTAAGTTCTTTTGTACAAAATATTGTTCAAACAGTCGCGAATTGTGTCGAAAATATGTTCATACGCGAGTTCAATGCGTGCCGATAAAAATAATTAGCTCGGAATAGTCGGGTTCGTGGTTGCGACTTGCAACAAAAGACGGGCAATCGTCGTCGTTAAAAAGTAGTTTTTTTTCGGTCTCGTTCCATTTGTGCTTCAGCTTCAAAGAACCAGCGAATCAGCCCACTTCAACACCCAGGAACGGTCAACTAAAAATTAACGAAAATCGCTCCCATAACTTTCGCTGGCTCCGCCTCAGATTTTATGCATTTAATATATGCAAAGCGATGTGCGCGTGCGGTGAGGTTTCAAACACCATCGCTTGTGGGACTGCTGAGTGTTGCTGACGATGGTTGTTGGCTGTAAGTGCTGCGGAATCATCGGGATATGCCAGTCTGCATATAGTACATCCTGAAGACGGGATGGCCAGGTGTTGGTTGATGTTTAGTAACCCAGCAGAGAGAGAAAAGCACCAGTCGTTATCAATTAGGTGAGAAGAAAAATACGGGCTTTACACAGATTGTTTTGTCAATACATGGATTTTTGTAGTGTATCATTAGAGCCAGCAAACATTATCGTTACGGGAATGCAACGAGAGCAAATGTCGATGACCAAGGTAAGCACGCTACTGACGCTACCCCGTGCTGCGCGGTACGGTACGGAGCGACTGATCGGAGTTGTCGCCTTGAACCCACCCAACATCATCTTCGATACCAAGGTTACGAGAAAGCAAAAGAATCAGGTCGAATGCAAAAGAAAGGAGGTTGAGGCAATCAGTTCGATGGTGCAGATGAAAACCGTTGTCTATTTGGGCAAAAGGACACCGTTTTGTCCAATGTCGGTGTAATAGTGCATGTTTCAATAGCAATAATATGAAAAGAAGATTTCCAAAAAGTGTTTACTGTTTAGGCACCTACCTACTAAAGGATCGAGTGTTATTATTTGTAAAATTATAATACATAGTGTAGTGTGTACTCCGGGAAAACAACACGGGATCGGATTATGTATTGGCCATGTGGCCAGGAAAAATATAATGTGAACAACCAGACGCAGAAAGATCTGGCCAAGCTGGGAAGCTAGTATGATCGACAGCCCATGGCCATGAGTGAAAGTGGAAGATCAAAGTAAAATGTTTTGGGGGAGTGCTTGAGAATTGCCGACTCAGTCAGAAGTAACTTCGTTCTAAAGTGACAATATACCCGACCTTGGAGCACCTTCAAACGATTTACCAAAGGCCAAATGCGGATGACAAGTCATCTACGAGACCAAGATCATCGCTTAGGTCCAGTAGAAGAAAAGCGCGAGGTGCTCGGCATATCGGAGTACTTCGTCATTGCCGCCGTCTTGGTATTACACGCGCAACGCAACGCGGCACAAGGTAAGGTTCGAGAATCCAGTAAAAAAATCTTGGATGGTTCTGTTTTTCTAGTTTTAATGGACCTATCGCATATTTGTAACATGTGCATTTTAGCATACGAAGGCCGATTTTGCAAATGCTGATTTGATTTAAAAGTTTAACGATTTTTGCGAATGAAACCCTGGTGCAGATGTGTACTCGATTTTTTTACCATTTCCTCGGTTAAGTTTGGGTGAAGATGTTGCCGGAATAGCATATTATTCCAGCGTTCTAAAAATAGGAAGGATGCGTTAAATTCTCAGGGTCACGCATATAACACAGTACTTGCAATGCAGATTTCTCCAGTTCGACATAATTTTTCGAGATGTGGTCTTCAGTAGGTTAATCAATTTCAATTTCTCTCTGTCTGACCCTCATACACCCGCAACCACGGAACCGAGCGGCTTGAAAACTTGTGCAGGGATTTTTGGGGCCGAGGAAGGTTCTAATGACAGTTTGAGGCCCCTCCAATTTAAGGAACGGAGGCCACTTATACAAATGAAACACAAATTTCTACATAACTCAAGAATTTATCCAGCAAATGGGACCAAGTTTGGCATGTGAAGGTTTTTACTTTTCAATACTTTTGTTATGTCCTAAATTCAACGGTACAATTACAATATTTACTTCTACAGTACGTTTCAACTGAGGACAATTCAATTTAATAACAAGAGGATTTGCAAATATGGAGGTTTTTAGATAAATATTGAGTGGAATTGAGGTAATTTTTGAAGACTTGAATTAATTTTTGAAGAGCTCTTGGTGAGGAAAACTTTCAACTTTCTTAAGAAATTACTGGTGGAACTTCTGCGGGAAAATTCAAAGTAACTCCCAGGTGAAATTCTGAACAAATTCACGAGGAAATTTCTGGAGTAACTCCAAGTCCAATTTCTTGACATCAGAATATTTTTTATAAGAATTTCCGAGGATTTCTTGAAGGAACTTGCCGGTAAAATCCAAGAGAAAATTTCATAGAAATTCTTTAACTTCCGGAAGAATTGCTGGCAGAACTACCGGAGGAATTGATGGTGGAACTTGCGGAGTAAAGCCTGGCGGAACTTTCAAAGGAATTGCTGGCGGAACTTCCGGAGGAAGAGTTGGCGGAAATTCTGGAGGAATTGCTGTCGGAACATTCAGTAGAATTACTGGCGAAATTTCCAGAGGGATTGCTGGCCAAACTTCTGAAGCATTTGCTGGCAGAGCTTTCGAAGAAATTGCTAGCGGAACTTGAGGAAGAATTGTTGGCGGAGCTTACAGAACAATTGCTGGCGGAAACTTCTGAAGGAGTTGCTTGTGTAACGTTTTGAGAAATTGCAGTCGAAACTTCCATAGGAAACGTTGGCAGATATTCTGAAGGAATTGCTGGCGGAACTTCCGGAGGAATTCTTGGCAAAACTTCCAAAGAAGTTGCTGGGTAAACTTTTTGAAAAATTGCTATATCGGAGGAATTGTTGGTGGAACTTTCAGAAGAATTACTGGCAGAACTTGTGGAGGAATTTCTGCGTAATTTCCGGAGGAATTGCTAGCGGAACTTCCGGAGGAAACGTTGGCAGATATTCTGGAGTAATTGCTGGCGGAACATTCGGAAGAATTCCTAGTGGAACATTCGTAGAAATTGCTGGCGGAACTTTTTGGGGAATTCCTGGCGGAACTTCTGGAGGAATTTCTGGCGAAGCTTCCGGAAGAATTCCTGGTGGAAAATTCTTAGAAATTGCTGGAAGAACTTACAGAGAAATTGCTGCCGGAACTTCCAGAGGAATTCCTGGTGGAACTTCTGGGAGAATTGCTGGCAGAACTTTCGGATAAATTGCTGGCAGAACTTCCGGATAAATTGCTGGCGAAACTTTTTGAGGAATTGATGGTGGCACTTCTGGAGGGATTGCTGGTGGAACTTTTTAAGGAATTGCTAGCGAACTTTTAGACGAATTGCTGACAAAACTTCCGTAGGAACTGCTAGCGGAACTTCTGGAGGAAATCCTGACGGAATTTATTGAGAAATTGCTGGCGACTCTTTTTAGGAATTACTGGCGGATTTTTGAGGAATTGCTGGCGGAACACTAGTAGGAATTTCTGGAAAACTTCCAGAGAAATTGCTGGCTGATCTTCGGATCGGATAAATTGTTGACGGAAATTCCGGAAGAATTGCTGACGGAGCTTCTGGAAGAATTGCTGATGCAACTTCCAGAGAAATTGCTGGCTGATCTTTGGATCGGATGAATTGTTGACGGAAATTCCGGAGGAATTGCTGACGGAACTTGCGGAAGAATTGTGGGCGAAACTTCTGGAGAAATTGCTGGCGGGAATTGCTTTCTCTAGGGATTCCTTTGGAGCTTCCTCCAGGGATTCCTTCGAAAAATAATCCAGAAATTCCTTCAGAAGTTCCCCAGATTGCTCCGGAGCTTCCTATAGAAATTCAATTGGAAGTTCCATAAGGGATTCCTTTGAAACTTCTTCCAGGAAATCTTTTGAAAGATCCTCCCGGAATTTCTTCGAAAGTATCTTCAGAAATTCCTTCGGAAGTTCCTCCAGATTGCTTCGGAAGTTTCTTAGAAAGTTCCTTCAGCAATTCTTTTGGAAGTTCCTTCAAGAATTCCTTTGGAAGTTTCTCCAATAATTCCTCCGCAAGTTGCTCCAAGAATTCCTTCGAAAGTTCCTCCAAAAATCCTTCGAGAATTCCTGGAGGAACTTCCAGGAAAATTCTTGGGTGAGCTTTCGGGCGAATTCCTGTAGGAACTTCAGGAGGAATTCCTGTAGGAACTTCCGAAGGAATTCCTATAGGAATTTCCGAAGGAATTCCTATAAGAAATTCGAAGGAATTGCTGGAGGAACTTCGAAAGAATCTCTGGAGGAACTTCCGAAAAAATTCCTGGAGGAACTTCCGAAGGAATTCCTGGAGGAACTTCCAGAGGAATTCCTGGAGGAACCTCCAGAGGAATTCCTGGAGGAACTCCCAGAGGAATTCCTGGAGGAACTTCCAGAGGAATTCCTGGAGGAACTTCCAGAGGAATTCCTGGAGGAACTTCCGAAGGAACTTCCGAAGAAACTTCCGAAGGAATTTGTGGAGGAACTTCCGAAGGAATTCCTGGAGGAACTTCCGAATGAATTTCTGGAGGAATTTCCGAAGGAATTCCTGGAGGAACTTCCGAAGGAATTCCTGGACGAACTTCCGAAGGAATTCCTGGACGAACTTCCGAAGAAATTCCTGGAGGAACTTCCGAAGGAATTCCTGGAGGAACTTCCAGAGGAATTCCTGAAGAAACCTCCAGAGGAATTCCTGGAGGAACTTCCAGAGGAATTCCTGGAGGAACTTCCAGAGGAATTCCTGGAGGAACTTCCAGAGGAATTCCTGGAGGAACTTCCAGAGGAATTCCTGGAGGAACTTCCGAAGGAACTTCCGAAGAAACTTCCGAAGGAATTCTTGGAGGAACTTCCAAATGAATTCCTGGAGGAACTTCCGAATGAATTCCTGGAGGAACTTCCGAATGAATTTCTGGAGGAATTTCCGAAGGAATTCCTGGAGGAACTTCCGAAGGAATTCCTGGACGAACTTCCGAAGAAATTCCTGGAGGAACTTCCGAAGAAATTCCTGGAGGAACTTCCGAAAAAATTCCTGGAAAAGTTCCGAAGGAATTCCTGGAGGAACTTCCGGAGGAATTCCTGGAGGAACTTCCGGAGGAATTCCTGGAGGAACTTCCGGAGGAATTCCTGGAGGAACTTTCGGAGGAATTCCTGGAGGAACTTCCGGAGGAATTCCTGGAGGAACTTCCGGAGGAATTCCTGGAGGAACTTCCGGAGGAATTCCTGGAGGAACTTCCGGAGGAATTCCTGGAGGAACTTCCGGAGGAATTCCTGGAGGAACTTCCGGAGGAATTCCTGGAGGAACTTCCGGAGGAATTCCTGGAGGAACTTCCGGAGGAATTCCTGGAGGAACTTCCGGAGGAATTCCTGGAGGAACTTCCGGAGGAATTCCTGGAGGAACTTCGGAGGAATTCCTGGAGGAACTTACGGAGTAATTCCTGGAGGAACTTCCGGAGGAATTCCTGGAGGAACTTCCGGAGGAATTCCTGGAGGAACTTCCGGAGGAATTCCTGGAGGAACTTCCTGGAGGAACTTCCGGAGGAATTCCTGGAGGAACTTCCGGAGGAATTCCTGGAGGAACTTTCGGAGGAATTCCTGGAGGAACTTCCGGAGGAATTCCTGGAGGAACTTCCGGAGGAATTCCTGGAGGAACTTCCGGAGGAATTCCTGGAGGAACTTCCGGAGGAATTCCTGGAGGAACTTCCGGAGGAATTCCTGGAGGAACTTCCGGAGGAATTCCTGGAGGAACTTCCAGAGGAATTCCTGGAGGAACTTCCGGAGGAATTCCTGGAGGGACTTCCGGAGGAATTCCTGGAGGAACTTCCGGAGGAATTCCTGGAGGAACTTCCGGAGGAATTCCTGGAGAAACTTCCGGAGGAATTCCTGGAGGAACTTCCGGAGGAATTCTTGGAGGAACTTCCGGAGGAATTCCTGGAGGAACTTCCGAAGGAATTCCCGGATGAACTTACGGAGGAACTGCCGGACGAATTCCTGACGGAACTTCCGGAGGAATTCCTGGAGGAACTTCCGGAGGAATTCCTGGAGGAACTTCCGGAGGAATTCCTGGAGGAACTTCCGGAGGAATTCCTGGAAGAACTTCCGTAGGAATTCATGGAGGAACTTCCGTAGGAATTCCTGGAGGAACTTCCGTAGGAATTTCTGGAGGAACTTCCGAAAGAATTCCTGGAGGAACTTCCGGAGAAATTCCTGGTGGAACTTCCGGAGGAGTTCTTGAAGGAAATTTCGAAGGAATACCTGCAGGAATTTTCAAAGGAATTCCTAGAGGAACTGTCGGAGGAATTCCGGGAGGAACTTCCTGGGGAATTCCTGGAGGAACTTCCGGAGGAATTCCTGGAGGAACTTCCGGAGGAATTCCTGGAGGAACTTCCGGAGGAATTCCTGGAGGAACTTCCGGAGGAATTCCTGGAGGATCTTCCGGAGGAATTCCTGGAGGATCTTCCGGAGGAATTCCTGGAGGAACTTCCGGAGGAATTCCTGGAGGAACTTCCGGAGGAATTCCTGGAGGAACTTCCGGAGGAATTCCTGGAGGAACTTCCGGAGGAATTCCTGGAGGAACTTCCGGAGGAATTCCTGGAGGAACTTCCGGAGGAATTTCTGGAGGAACTTCCGGAGGAATTCCTGGAGGAACTTCCGGAGGAATTCCTGGAGGAACTTCCGGAGGAATTCCTGGAGGAACTTCCGGAGGAATTCCTGGAAGAACTTCCGTAGGAATTCATGGAGGAACTTCCGTAGGAATTCCTGGAGGAACTTCCGTAGGAATTTCTGGAGGAATTTCCGAAAGAATTCCTGGAGGAACTTCCGGAAGAATTCCTGGAGGAACTTCCGGAAGAATTCCTGGAGGAACTTCCGGAGAAATTCCTGGTGGAACTTCCGGAGGAGTTCTTGAAGGAAATTTCGAAGGAATACCTGCAGGAACTTTCAAAGGAATTCCTAGAGGAACTGTCGGAGGAATTCCGGGAGGAACTTACTGGGGAATTTTTGGAGGAACTTCCGGGAGAATTCCTGGAGGAACTTCCGGGGAAATTCCTGGAGTAATTTCCGGGAGAATTCCTGGAGGAACTTCCGGGGAAATTCCTGGAGGAATTTCCGGGGGAATTCCTGAATGAACTTCCGGGGGAATTCCTGGAGGAACTTCCTGGGGAATTACTGGAGGAAGCTCGGATGAATTCCTGATGGAACTTCCTGAGGAAATACTTGCGGAGCCATTTCGGAAGAATTGTTGGCAAATCTTGGTAGAACTTGTGAAGGAATTGCTGGCGAAACTTCTGGAAGAATTGCTGGCAGAACTTCCGGAGAAATTTCTGGCGAAACTTCCTGAGGAATTGATGGCGGAACTTCCGGAGGAATTTGTTTACCACTTTTTAAGGAATTCCTGGCGGAACTTCTGAAGGAATTGGCGGCGGAACTTTTTGAGGAATTGCTGGCGGAACTTCTGGAGGATCTGCTGGGGGAACTTCTGGAGGAATTGCTGGTGGAACTTATTGAGGAATTACTTGGGGAACTTTTCGAGGAAATGCTGGCGTAACTATTTGGGAAATTCCTGGCGGAACTTCTGTAGGAATTCCTGACGGAGCTTCTGGAAGAATTGCTGATGCAACTTCCAGAGAAATTGCTGGCTGATTTTCGGATCGGATGAATTGTTGACGGAAATTCCGGAGGAATTGCTGACGGAACTTGCGGAAGAATTGTGGGCGAAACTCCTGGAGGAATTGCTGGCAGGAATTGCTTTCTCTAGGGATTTCTTTGGAACTTCCTCCAGGCATTCCTTCGAAAAATAATCCAGGAATTCCTTCAGAAGTTCCCCAGATTGCCCCGTAGGTTCCTCCAGATATTCTTTCGGAAGTTCCATCAGGGATTCCTTTAAAAGTTTTTCCAGAAAATCCTTTGAAAGATCCTCCAGAAATTTCTTCGAAAGTTCCTCCAAAAATTCCTTCGGAAGTTCCTTCAAAAATTCCTTCGGAAGTTCCTCCAGGAAATCCTTCGGAAGTTTTTCTGGAAGTTCCGCCATGAATTCCTCCTGAAGTTCCTCCAGGAATTCCTTCGGAAGATCCCCCAAAAATTCCCCCTGAAGTTCTTTCAGGAA